>NC_027756.1:13192689-13193048 GCF_000695525.1 Brassica oleracea var. oleracea | reverse complement strand
ACTTGTTTAAAGAGTATTTGCCGGAAGACAATGTGTCTGCTGATTCTTATTATGAGATTCAGAAACTGGTTTATAGTCTTGGGTTGCCTTCGAAGATGATAGACGTTTGCATCGAAAATTGCATGATCTACTGGGGAGATGATGACAAGTTAGAAGAATGTCAATTCTGCAAGAAGCCACGATTCAAGCCGCAAGGACGATGACGTAATAGGGTACCGTACCAAAGGATGTGGTACCTACCAATTACAGACAGATTGAAAAGATTGTATCAATCTGAGCAGGCTGCTGGAAAGATGAGATGGCATGCCGAGCATACTCAGACGGATGGTGAGATGACTCATCCATCAGATGCAAGAGCC
>NC_027756.1:13180281-13192652 GCF_000695525.1 Brassica oleracea var. oleracea | reverse complement strand
CCGGAATGTGTATCTCGGATTATGCACATATGGATTTAGTCCATTTGAAATGTCAGGAAGACAATATTCATTATGGCCAGTCTTTCTTACGCCATACAACCTGCCACCAGAGATGTGCATGCAACGAGAGTTGCTATTCTTGACCATATTAATACCTGGTCCGAACCATCTAAAAAGGTCTCTGGATGTTTTCCTACAACCACTGATAAAAGAGTTGAAGGATTTGTGGTCAATAGGGGTGAGGACGTATGACTGCTCAACGAAGACGAATTTTACGATGCGAGTGATGCTTTTGTGGACCAGAAGTGACTTTCCTACCTATGGAATGTTGTCTGGATGGACTACACATGGGAGATTAGCTTGTCCATATTGTAATGGAACGACAAATGCGTTTCAACTGAAGAATGGTAGGAAGACAAGTTGGTTCGATTGTCACCGTCGATTTCTTCCCATTGGCCATCCGTACCGAAGAAACAAGAAATTGTTTAGGCACAAAAGGGTTGTGAGAGACACTCCTCCATATCTAAATGGAGAACAAATTGAAGCGCAAATCGATTACTATGGAGCTTTGGAAACAGTTCCTCGTGGCGGTAATTGGCATGTCCCCGGTAATATGCCTGATTTTTACGGTGTTCAGCACAACTGGCACAAGAAAAGTATATTTTGAGAGTTGTCATATTGGAAGGATCTTCTTCTGCGCTACAACCTCGATGTGGTGCATATAGAGAAGAATTTCTTTGAAAATATCATGAATACAATATTGAATTTCCCAGGGAAGACAAAAAAAATATAAAATCGAGGTTGGACTTGCCGGATATTTGCTCAAAAAGTGAGTTACATATAAAAAGCAATGGACAAGTTCCCGTTCCGATATTCAGATTGTCTTCAGAAAAAAAGTCGGTGTTGTTCAACAGGGTGGCGTCAGAAGTGAAGTTCCCTGATGGAAATGTTTAAAATCTCTCTAGATGTGTTGAAAATGGTCAAAAGTTCTCCGGGATGAAGAGTCATGATTGTCATGTCTTTATGCAATGGCTACTTCCCTTTGCATTTGCAGAGCTACTTCCAACAAACATACATGAAGCATTTGCAGGTAGTATATTACATTAATTTTATAATGGTTTAGTTTGCAATAATATATGACTACTAATGTGTTTAATTGTTTTTGGAATATACAAGTCATTGGAGCATTTTTCAGGAATCCGAGCACACACACTCTTAAAGAAGAAGTCGTGGAACAACTTCACGAGAACATTCCCATCTTATTGTGCAACATGGAGAAGATATTTCCTCCGGGATTTTTTGACGTCATGGAGCATCTAGCTGTCCACCTCTCATATGAGGCATTGCTTCGTGGACCTGTACATTACAGATGGATGTATCAGTATGAGCGAGCCATGAAATATTTGAAGGGAAAAGCAAAAAACCTCGCAAAAATTGAAGGTTCTATAATTGCTGGAAGTTTGACGGAAGAAACTTCTCACTTCACATNNNNCCAAGAAGATATGATGATGGTGGTGTCGCGCCAACATATGCAGTTGCTTGTGTTCCAAACATCTTTAGCCAGATTGGGCGAATCGGTGAGAAATCGAAAGAGGTTTGGTGGTCGAGTGAACAAGACGCTCATAGTGCACACACCTATATTCTTCTCAATTGCGAGGATCCATTGATGCGTTATTTTGAAAGGTAACATATATGGACACTTCTAAACACATATAAGTATAAATTATTATATAAAATATGATTTTACAACCTATTTGTTTCTCAAGTCGAAGAAACATTCCCATGTATATCCACAAGTGACGTAGATAGAAGGAAAGATCAACATTTTATTAAGTGGTTGAAGAATCAGGTATTAACTCACACTCTTAATTTTTACAGGTTGATAGATCAAACTCTTTTTTCACACATGATCTGTATTTCAACGTTCTCTTTATTTTTGCAGGTTGATTATGAAAACGATGTAGATTACCCTACGTGGTTTCACGAAGTAATTCAAGCTCCACTTGCAAAGGTCACCACATCACAGATGTATTTCACACGAGGCTATACTTTTCACACATATGAGTATGGTAGACAGCGGGCGACCAGTAACTATGGAATATGCGTAAAAGACGAAACATTTTTCTACGGGATCTTGCATGAGATTATTGAAGTGGAATTCCCAGAGTTATTGAAGCTGAAATGCGTCCTCTTTAAATGTGAATGGTTCGACCCCGTCGTCAACAGAGGTGTTCAGTTTAACAAATTCAGTGTAGTTGATGTCAATGGGGGACGAAGGTACAACAAATTCCTTTTTTGGCATACATGATCTGTATGATTAATTTCTACGTTGTGTTTATTTTTGCAGGTACAACAAATTTGAGCCTTTCATCTTAGCTTCACAAGCAGACCAAGTTAGCTTCCTTCCATACCCTCGGATGTGAGAATCGGGAATAAATTGGTTAGCCCTGATCAAAGTTACACCTCGTGGACGAATCATCAGTGGAGAAGAACAACCATTGCAAGAAGAACATATAAATGAAGTCGAGGAACTTGAACAATAAATTTATGACATCCTTCTCATTGATCCGCATAATCATGAGTACGAAGATAATACCGACGATGCCACAGACAAAGCTGTTGAAGACGAGTTTAATGAAAATGATGATGTGTCTGGTGATGACGAGAATGTCGATGTATCCAATTGATGTATTTTTTTTAATATGATTGATTTTCAGACTTAATGCATGTGATTTGATGGATTTAATCATGAAAAGCTATTTATATAATTTGATTTTGTGTAAGGTAATTGGGGGAGGGGGGTTTGAATTAGAAAGAAGAGATTGAGATTATAAGTTAAGGAATTGTGGTTTTAGAATTTGGGGTTTGGAATGGAAAGAAGAGATTGAGGTTAAAGGAAAGATGAGTTTGGGGTTTGGAATATATGAAGTAGAAGATAAGGAAGATGGGATTTGGGGTTTCAGATTTTAGGGATTTAAACATAATCCTCGTTATGTCCTCGTAAACTAAGGAGGAACTTACGACGAATCCTAAAAATAAAGAACGCGGGACTCGTTAATTCCACGTAAGCAAAATTCATCGTAAATACCTCGTAATAGGAAAACGCGGGCCTTTGTATTTCCTCGTAAATAAAAACATGGGCCTTGCTATTTACTCGTAAAATAACAAGGACATTACGAGGAAATAAAACGCGGACCTTGCTAATTCCTCGTAAGAAAACACGGGCCTCGCGAGTTCCTCGTAACTTTACAAGGAAATTACGGGGATTACTCATTTCTTATGTATACACGCGAGCTTCTCACTTCCATTTCGTCTCTATTTCCTCTCTCTTTCGTAGCAATGGTACGTACTCTCTCTATTTCCTCTCTAATTTGATTAGTTTAGGGTAGATTAGGTGGTTAGTGTAGGGAATTTGGATAGGTTTACGGATTTTATGTTAATTAGTGTTGATTAGGTGGTTAATGTAGGGAATTTAGCTGGATTTATAGAATTTGTTAATTATAGAATTTGTTAATTACTGTCGATGTTAATTTTAAAAATTAAAAAAAAATCCAGACGGTTCGAAAGAACATACTTACTCCCCATTACAGAGAGATGCTCGGTGAGCCTGGTAGTCATTTAGACCCGTCTTCTTCAGCTCCCGGTTCTTCGGGTCCGGAGACTGTCATCGAGACTCAGTCTTCTCAGAGAGTCTCTCGGTCGCCTCCTTCTGGTGCACCACCGGTTCCTCGATTCGTTGCACCACCGGCTCCTCATGATCATGTCCCAGAGGTGCCTCCTCCTGTGCCTTCTCCGACAGCTCCTCCGATGCCGGCCGGGATTCATCCCGATTTGATGGTGCCACCGAGTGCTCTTTACTTGCAGTACACTGTCGAGGACCTTCTCGCTCACCCATGCAGAGAAGGTTTACCAGTTATAGACCCCGACCGACCAGACGGAACTTTGCGGTACGTTACATTTTTAAAAAAATTCTTTGAAAATTCTTTTATAACAATAATAAATAATTTATACTTTAATTTTTTTTTTTTTTAAGGTTTGGGGTTGACGGATGTGTTGCTCAGAACATAACCGAGACGATCAAAAGTTACTTCTCCGAGCCACATCCGAACTGGAAAAAGACGCCGATCTACGTCAGAAAGACGTGGTTCAAAATTTTCGCTGTAAGTTACTATTAATTAATTATATATACTTTAATTTTTTATGATTTAGATTTTTTTAATATTTTAAAACTAATTCTTAATTTAATTTTTTTCTGTTACAACAAAAATACCATTGGTCCAGGGGGTCAATGAGAAGGTGAAGAAAACGTTTAACGCGAAGGCGAAAGCTCGCTTGTTGGACACGGTCTCCAACTGGAAGGGTGACTGGATCGTGAAGGGGTATGAGCGTGGCAAACCCCCTGAGCTCATCAAGGAGGTGTGGGATGGCATCATCCGTTATTGGCGGGATCCTGACTCCATTAGAGTCGCCGAATCTTGCTCTGCCTCCCGTTAGACGGTAGATGAACACGGCATCGGGCCGATGCCTCACTCTACGGGTCAAAAACCCTACGCCGGTATCCGTCTGGATATGGTAATTAAATATTTAATTTAATTATTAATTTATATATATATATATATATATATATATATATATATATATATACGGGAGAACTCCAGTCTCTTTTGCAACTTTACGAGAGGACCCACAAGAACAAGGCGGGTCAATTTCTAGATGCTAGGTCCGAGCAAATCTTCAACGACTTGGTTGGTCAGGTTGAAGACGGCCAGACCCAGCTGACCCAGCAGTCCATCGACGGATTACCCGTCACCTTATCACTTGAAGTGGATAGGATTTAAGAGGAGGTAAATTTTTTTTAAATTTTAATTTTTTTTATTATTCATTTAATTTAACTTTAACTTTTTACTAACAATATTTAATTTTTTTTAAGGTTGTCCCTAATAAAAAGGGACGTACGTTGGGGATTGGTTCCGTCAACGATGTTCCGAGAACGACATCGTCTTATGATGAGAGACGGGATGATGAAGTCACTCAGCTGCGTAACGAGTTGGACTCAACGCGATCTGCGTTTACAGCTCGTATGGGTGGAGTCGAGGGCTTCTTGGACGTTGTAGCGGCCACAAATCCGGAATGGGAGTCCTTGTTGAGGAACATGCGACGACAAATTCCCATTCCAGGCGAGTCATCCGACACACATGACGAGGCGGATGTAGAGAGGAGGAGTGAGGAATTCTACCGGGCGATAAACGACCCTTAGTTCTTTTTTTTTTCTTTCCGTTGGTTGTATTATAAATTCAAAACTTATTTATGTATAAAATATTTTAGTATTTACTTTTTTTTTAAATTATATTTTTATTAATAAATTAAATTATTTTTATTATATTTTTTAATTCTGGAAAATAAAAAATCGAAGTAAATTTGTAGCTAAATTACGACTACATTACGTGGAAAGTTAACGAGGATGTAAAGAGGAAAACTTTTACGTCAACACTACGAAGAAAGCTTAATGAGTATTTTACGTGGAAGAGTTTACGTGTAATTTACAAGGAATTACTTTCCAGGTATTTATGAGGAAATGTAGCATCCCCCTTACGTGGAAAGGTTAGGTGGTTTTTACGAAAAAAAAATTTTCTTCGTTTTTACGACGAAATGTGTTTCTCGCTAGTTTATGACGAATTGGCGAGGAAATATGCGTTACGACAAACAAATAACGACGAAACTTGTTTCCTCGCTAATTCCTTGTAAAGACTATTTCACGACTTACTACGAATTTCGCCGTCGTTAATGTTGTGTTTTCTTGTAGTGCTAACAGAACGTGTGCTTGATCGACATATTGGATGGGTTTCTGTTTATGAACTCAACATGGTTGAGTTGACTAGAAGTCGAGTCACTGTGGTAGATCTTGCTGTGGGATGAATTTCCAAAGATTAAGACAAAAAATTCTCCAGCTTTTTGCAATGTTTTAAATGTGCAAATGCGTTCATCTGTTGGTTTATTAACCATGTACACGAGCAAATAAAGTTCACCCAAAACAGAGACATTTACAGTACATTAAATGAATTAGGCACACCCAACAGTCTTAAAACGTCTAAGATATAACTCAGAAACAAGTTCACTCTCTTCTTCGGGGGTAACTTCTAAACACAAATAAACTCAAGCTTCCTGAATCACACTACCTATGCATTCCGGCGAAAATGGTTAAGAAAAACCTGCAATAGAAAGATGAGAGAATTTAACAACATGGGAAATAGTTACTCGAAATATATAAACAAATATAACCAAAAAAATATCACACAAAAGAAACAAAGAAAAGTAAAAAACAACAACAACAATTGTTAATAATATCAATTATTAACATTCTCCAAAACAACTATAATAACTTTGACAGATAATTTCTCTAAATAAAAATTCCATTCTGCACTATTTTATAAATCCTCACAAGAAGTGGTATTAGAAAACTCAATTTCATTCTTTTTGATCGAGTCCAATTGATTTACATATTTTATAGCGTTATAAAACTTATAACACTATAAAAACTTACAATTCAGGACTAAAACAATAATAATACTAAAACTTTGATCATTTTTAGTTATATAATTAAAATTTAGTGTATGCAACATAATCATGCTGACACCCAATTTAACATAAAAGATAATTTACGAAAAAAAATATATTTTATAAAAACTGATCCGTCAAAAAATTTTTAAGTACGTCAAATTTCTTTTAAGAATTTTAGTTAGGCATATGCGAAAATGATATAAAAATGTGTTCTCATTATACAAAACATACTAAAAAAAAGAAAGATAATAACTAAAATAGTATAATGTCATAAATATATTTGACAATAAATTAAAAAAAAAAGTTAGAAAAATAACCGAACATCAAACGTTAAGTAAAATGAATATAATATCATCACTTACAAGTTTCTAAAAAAAAATCATCATTATACACATATCTTACAAATGAAAACCTAAAATACAAACCACAAAATCATACAAAAAAAAAAATTAAATCACAAGTATAAATTTTATCCCCTCCCGTTGGGCGGTCCTACCCTAGTATATTTATAAACTGGACATTTTTATTTGAACACAATTTTTAAAGTGAATATATTAATCCGATATTTTAAATTACGAGAAACAAAACTGAAAAACCAAACTAATTTGAAATTGCATAGATATCTAACAATTTTTATGTATTTAAAATGCTTGTTATTTTACATTAATCAAATATTTATAATGAACTGTAATTTTGTTACCTATCAAACATTTTTTATACTTTTCATTCTACAAAAACTACATTTATACCGCTATTATATCGTACAACACTTTCATTTGGCTTTTCTTAAAGAGTTGATTACACTAAGGGACACTTTTTGACTTTCTATTACACCTAGAGACACTTATTGCATGTGACATACTTTATTGTGGGCCAGCGACAGATTGTGGACAATTTTGCCCTTAATGGAAACGACGCTTGTGGATGGGTGATTTGTGGACGAGTGATGCGTGCTTGGATGATTTGTGGACTTGTGATGTGTGGATGAGTGATGAGTAATGTGTGAACATGTGATGTTAATGTGTTTATAGTAGATAACATGGACACACTCTCTGTTTTGATTTCATAAAACTATACAATAACACGTGTACATAATAGACTCATGTTACTAAAATTATACTATAAAACATGGACACGGACTCTGTTATCTCCAACACAAGCACTTGACTTCTTCAGCCCAATTGATAAATTATCTGCAATTAAACTTCAATCAAGATGAGAAAGAGATGATATTGTGAGTATGAGCGGAGAGAAAAATCGAAGAAGCGTTTACCTTCTGTCGGAGAGTAATAGATCTTGCATGTCAGAGATTTCCGATCTAAGGAATTTGCACTTTGTCATGATGTGGATGGATGTAAATTTGATTAGAGTTGAATTTAGATCCCGAGATGATGAATAGAATCGAATACATATTGTCCATATCTACAACTAGTTTATAATTCTGTTAAGATGTGCATATCCACAACTAATTTATAATTCTATTATCCACGCTTTGGTGTACACGTCCACATTTAGTTTTGTTTACACATTAATATATATGTAATATATATATATATGAAAATGGATCTTAAAAGATAGAGAGTTTTATATATAATTTATTATGACAATTATTTTTTTTAATATATTTTAGAAATTGAGATAAAAGTAAATAAAAACATAAAGTAGAATAAGAAAAATAATAAAATGAAATAAGAAGAGGAGAGAGATTCTCTTTAGTTTAGGGTCATAAGAGTCTTTTTGACAAGAGAAAGTGTGTCTTGTAGTGTAATTTGAATGTGGAAAAATGTCTCTAAATGTAAAATATTCTTTCTTAGATCATCAAATGTATAGTCAATTTAAATCCACAGTGAGAGAAGTTGGAGTGGTTTTAAGCATTTAAAATGCTTCCAATGTCACTTGGTCGAATCTCATGATTTTTTTTTGTATTTTTATGGTTTTTAAAATATTAATAGACCTATATAAAAAAAAAGAAAAAAACCTTAAGGGCCTGATAATTACAGGACCGACTCTAATTGTACCAACGTTTCAGATATCAAACCATAGAGCTAGCTAGATTAACACAAGGAGAACGGAGACGGTACAACTCTAATAGCAACCACATAAATTCTGGAACAAGAATCGTAACTGGCAGAAACGGTTTTTGGTAGTCATGAACATTCGGGGACCAATCGGGTTTCGGTTCGGATTCAATAGAATTTCGGGTTTATAAATATCAACCCCATTCGGATATTATAAAAGTTCGATTCAGATTCAGTACGGGTTAGTCGGTCCGGTTCGGGTATAATAACATCTCTAAATATCGGCTTGAACCCGATATAAATTTAGATTTCGGATCTTAATTAGGTTTTTGGTTCCAAAATATAGATATGTGCTTAGTTATACCCAAAATTCAAATAAAGATCCAATAAAACAAAGATCGAAACCAAAAAAATTAAATAAGAAATGAGAAATGCTCTTGTGACGACTCTCTTTGTATATATTTTCAGGTATTTTGAACAATTTATAAGAAAAATGTATATTTTGAATTTTTATGTATTAAATATAAAAATAATTAATATATTTATTTATATAATTTTGATTGGGATTTTTTTGGGTATTCAAAATATTTTGGTTTGGATTGTGTTCGGTTTGGGTTTTTTGAATACTAAAATTTTGAACCCGTTTGGATAGTTAATCAGTTTTGGTTAGTTTGGTACTAATTTTCGGATCGGATTTGGGTATTTCGCCCGGCCCAAATTTTTGGAATGCACCGAAACTGTATTTACATTGAATCCATTTTTTTTTTGCAATTTTAGTTACAATTTAATATTTTCAAATATTTAAAACCCATTTTGCAAATTATTTTATCATTCGTATATATATAAGACATGCACAAGGTCCACCAACAGAATGAGCCAGGCCTGCTAATTAGTGTTAGACAACAAAAAAAGGCCTGCTAATTAGTAACTTTCTTTAGGGTCATCTTCATCCATAATGAGATGATCTACTTGTTCATTAGCAATTAACATATGATCTCCGCGAGTTCCCACTTTTCAATTTTGCATAATCCAACGCAAGAACCCTGCAGTTGTTTTTCAAATTCTTGGGCCGAGAATTCAAGACATGAGGTCCCGAAACATATTTGATTGTCTTCTTACGATATTTAAATTAACAGTTACGAATTAAAAGATCGTAGATTAATCCCGAAACATTTGAGTACAAAAAAGAAAGTTGATGGGCCAACTGTATGCAAGAATCACCCACACGGTCTTGATATTTACAAACCTTTTTCGTTTTGCTACACTGTTCCATGATATAAAAAACCTCTATTCAAATACTTGTGAGTCTTATGTACAATGGTTTCAAGACTCAACAGCCTACTTCATTTTTAACACTTTACACCATTTTTTATTTCTTCCACCTTATCATTCAACACACATTTTATTTTTACAAACTACAATGATTTTATTTAATAAAATTCAATACACTATTTAACTAATTAATAATCATTTTTCTATATTTAAATTAAATAAACTTAGTCTCTATCTATAGAAAATTTAAGTGATAAATTTTCGAATAAGATATAAAAATAAATTATTTAATTGATAATGTTAATATTGATTTTAAATAACCAAGAAGATATGAAAATATTTAAAAAAATTAGAAAGTGACAGATGTCGTCAGTAGACTCTATTTTTTTTATTCCACATATTGAATCTTTTCAACACCAAGTAATCTACATCATCAAATTTTATTTTTCAACACCCTCATTGTAGTGATTCAACAGTTGAATCTTTTGTTCAACACCCCATTGTAGATGATGTTTGGCATTGTTCGAATACTCGGGTTGGATCTAGCGAATTGTGGAAAAAAACGGAAATTAATCGGGATTTAATCGGCGATTAGTTTTATATATTTCATTACTATAAATATAACATAACTGAAAATTGACCGTAGTCTAATGGTTCGAAAACTGAGTAAACCTTAACTAGTCACATGTTTAAATCGGATAGGGGGTTGTTAGGTGGTTGTTAGAGCATATTCAAAAGAAACTCTATAACTTCAAATATTTAATTTTTTGTTCTCTAAAAAGAAATTTCGAAACTTCAAATTTAGAGTTTTAAGGAGTGAAACTTTATCTTTCATATTTGAAGTTTCACAACTCAAAACTCTAAATTTGAAGTTTCATCTTTTTATTTGCATTTTGGTCTTTATAATTAATTACACATCACATTTATGTTTCTTAAGTATTTATTCATTTATTTTTTTAATATTTAAAAATTTTGTATATCATAATTTTTTCAAATTTATTTTTGTAAACTCAAATTTTACACATAAAATTAAATAAAAACTTTAAAATAAGATTTATAATATTTTATAACTAGAATTAGACAACAAGAATATTACAAAAGAAAGTTAATATTTTTTTTTTGTAAAGATACATGAAGACATAATTATTACACAAATTTAAATATTACAACAACACTAATAGTCTAGAAATTTTTTTCTGGAACCTCTAAAATATTGTTCAAACATATTTTGTGTAACCGAAGATGAAACATTACAGAATCAATTTTATGGAATAATTTGGTATTTTGTATGTAGTTTAATATTTAATTATGTATTTCTATTTATAAATTTATATTTTAATGTAAAATTTTATTAATTACTATTACTGTAATACTTTATATATGTGCTAGTTATTTATAAAAGTTTTATGGATTTATATTAATTATGACAAATATAAAGATTATAACGTAAATTACAAATAATTTTTTTTTGTCATCCAAATTACAAATAATTTTGGAATTACATTTGAAATTTTTATTTTGGAGAAAAACACTTTGAAACTTCAAATATAGGGTTTTGGAAACTCTAAAATAGATAGTCTTTTTAGAGTTGATTTTATTGTTATGTTTTTTACGTTTTTTTAGCGAATGAATAATCACCAAAATGTCATCGTCTTTTTGTTTTCACCTTCGTTTTACCTTTTTCATGATTTTTATGAGTTTTCAGTGGTTGTTTATATGTTTTTGCATAGATATGATAGATTTTCAATGAAAGTTCTGTTTTTTTAACTTAGATTGAGAAAATATAATATTTTTTTGTTAAAAGTCAGTTTTTGGAGTAATTGAGGCAAAATGCCACGGTGACATCTGACCGGCAATTAATGGCCGCCATAACCCCATTTTAGAACCAGGGACAAAACTATTGCAGCATCTAGAGTTGTTAGCCAGCAATGCAAGACTGTTGTTGATTAGTATTGACAGACAATTTTGGATTTACTTTTTGGCTGAAGTAAAGAAATATCGCCAACTAGAAAATATGCTAACAAATCATGTTTTTATTGTATCCAGTAGGGTGGGCGTTCGGGTTCGGGTTCGGATCGGGTATTTCGGATTTTCAGGTATTTCGGTATAGAAGTGTAGAACCCGTTCGGGTATTTCTGTACTTCGGGTCGGGTTTGGGTATTTTTAGTTCGGATTCGGTTATTTCGGATCGGGTTCGAATATTTAGATTTTGAAAAAAAAATATTAAAATTTTCATTTCTCAGATTTCTTGTTTTTAAATATATAACTTTCACTTAACTAATTTTTTATTTTTAATAGATTGAATGGTTGTTAGGGTCGAAAACGGTTACGACGAAGTTAACGTCCAAATCCCCGAAGGAGAAAAACGTAAAAACCTTCTTCGACAAATACTTTTTCGAAATAGATTTTTCTTTACGAAAACCTTTGCGGAGGAAACGCGAGTCATCGGAAAAGAGCTCGAAAAGGGTCGCTACGTAGCAACCGAACGCATGTTCCGCTCGGTCGCTACGTAGCGACCGAGCT
>NC_027756.1:13161295-13179997 GCF_000695525.1 Brassica oleracea var. oleracea | reverse complement strand
CATTTTTATGCTATGGCGGCTTAAGGGCAGAAGAGGAAAAGCGTAAACCGACCTTGGAGCCAGTATATAAGGAGTCCTAGGCGAGAGGCAAGGAGGAGGACTTTTTCACAGCAAACTTAGCACTTAGAGCGATTTTAGGCAATTTTCCGTTTTTGTTATTCGAGCTGCGACTCAATTAGGCTTTTGCCGTATTAGGGTTTTAGAACTAGGAATCTCGCCGACAGCTCTCGTAGCCCAGACACTTACCTTGTTGTAAACGCTCAAACGCAGATTCGGAATAAGAACTATCTTGCTTTCTTTTTCGATTTCTTATTTTATTACTGTTCTCGTTTCGTGTCTTGATTGCTTGGCGTGTGGTATTAGCAGATATCTTCGACCTCTGGGAAATTAGGGTTCTCCTACTTTCCTTATTTAAACGAAAATCGACAGTGCAAATTTTGGTTCCCACAATGGTTAATAGATTTGGACATAACATTTTCAAACTAAAATGACAATAATTTGGTTATTGTTTTTAAAATTTAGACGTAACTTTTTGTTAATTCTTGAAATAAAAAGTTTGACATGCATTTTAAGTGAGTAGCAAATCATTTATCCGTAAGTATATGTATATCATATGAACTTAAAGTATGTGTAGTATCAATATAAATATTTTATATAAAATCAGAGATGTAAACTAGAAATATAAGGTTAATTATACATATGTTCAGTTATCTTCGGATATCTATTCGGGTTCAGATATTACCCGTTCGGGTTAGTGTATTCAGGTCAGTGTATTCAATCTTTGCTAACTCAATACCTGCTCAGATATTTTGGTACTTCAGGTTCGGGTGCGGCTTCAGATATCAGGTAAAGTGTCCATCCCTAGTATCCAGGGCTAAAGCCCGTAAAGCAAGGTTTTAGGTGCCAAGGTTTAACAAACAGTTAGGGGCGCTAAGTACAAACTTCCTCCCTTGGTATAGTGGCTTGTGTTCTTGGAGTTTAGTCCATCAATTCTTCTGTTCGAACCCAAGTTCCTGCCTATTTTTTTTTTATTTTTAGGGTAATGATAACAAATGACATTTGATCAAAGATCTTAACTGATCAAAGATCTTAACTAGTTAAGATACGGTGGATTTGTAAAAGATTATGATAGTTTGATTTTTTTTTATTATATTTCCATTTGTCCACTAAATTCTTTTTACTTTATATTATATGAAGTATACAATTTCAAATAAAACTAAATAAACTATTAGTTTTCATTTCTCCACTAAATTTTTTTAGTTTTCATTTTTTTTTAAAAAATCAGTCTTTGCTAATTTAATTATTGTTATCCGTTGGATATTTTACCCCTTTGTAGTATTTTTAAACTAAAATATATAAAAATAAGCTATGCTACATTATGTGTGAATGAGTACATACTTGTAAAAAAATTATTTAAAATTAAGAAAATTTTTAGAAAATGAAAAGAATTAATTCAAAAATAATTATTTATTTTTATGTAATTTATTTTTTTAAACAAATTAAAATTTGATAATATCTTGCATAATTTATTTCTTTTGAAACGAAATCAAAGATGCATAATTTTTCTTAACAAACTTAAAATATAAAATAATTAAATATAGTTAAAGGGCATCATTTTCTAATGCGCTTTAGGCACCATTTAAGTTCGAACCGGCACTGATTGTATCTACGTAAAAGTATTTTGCTTGTTTTCAGACTCAACCAAAGAAGATCATTTTCACAAATAGGTCTTTGCACATTCGATGGCACCGCTGGAATCAGGTAATTTTAAAAATTTATATAGACTTTATAACAATTAGGCTCATATGCATTTAATTTGGGATCTTAGGTCTTGACTATAATAATTGATGATAAGAATTTAGAGCATCTCCAACCTCACTCCATATTTTACTCCAAAATTGAGAAAAAAAAGTAGAAAATGGAGTAATGAACAAAAAATAAAAAGATTACTCAATTTATATGCTATTAATAATAGTTGACTGAATAATAAAAATCGTTATACTACTACAAATATTCTACCAATCAAAGTCTTAAAGTGTTCTCGTGTTATGTTTAGTATAGAGATTGAGTCGGTGGTGTAAAAGCAAAACATAAAATCATTTAGTTTACTTCCTCTGTATTAATTATCAAATGATATTCTTGTTTCCGTTTAAATGATAACTATTTAAGTTCTCAAAAACTATATCTTTATATATAAAGTACTGTTTATTCATTCCAGGACGCGCCACGTCGTTGTCCACGTCAGAAAGTCGTTTGCTATACGCGTGACACGTGTCCCCTCTCACAAAACTCATCGTTTCATTTAATAATTTCGTAAAGAGTGGGATGTGTGTTTCGGAAATGGTTTTGTATACAGATTGGAGCACAATAATGATCGGTCCATTTCAGAGTGGCTCATTTCAAATCAACCCAACTCTCCTTCTAAACACAATGTTCGTTGCAAACTTCAAATCATCGTCTCTTCCACTTCACCATCACCGTTTCTGTTTTCTGCAAATGTCAACCAATTAACTTTCCTTACAAGAAAAGTCTTCAATTCATTCGCCTTATTCATCTGCAACCTCAACCCAACCGTTACCATTTCATCTACAAAAACGTTCTATAACTGCTTTCCAATAAAGGGAAATCAATGTCCACTACATCAGCCTACATGCATTCTCTCGATGATCGCTATAAATCGCCCCTTCAGGCCTCTTTGATTCTCTATTGTTTTATCTGTGTTAATCTAATGTTTTGGGGTCACTTTTACAGTAGGTTTGGTCAAAGACGTAGCTAATGCTTGCTGCATAGCTGATAAAGTCAGCCATGGCGGTCGCCGAGGAAGGGAAGCACGACAGATAAGTAATTATATTTCCTATGGAGTAATTGATCAAAAATCTTTATATATAAAGTACTGTTCATTCACTCCAGGACGCGCCACGTCGTCGTCCACGTCAGAAAGTCGATTGCTATACGCATGACATGTGTCCCCTCTCACCAAACTCATCGTTTCATTTAATCATTTCGTAAGGAGTAAGCTGTGTGTTTCGAAAATGGTTTTGTATACAGATTGGAGCGCAATAATGATCAGCCCATTTCAGAGTGGCCCATTTCAAATAATCTCAACTCTCCTTCTAAACACAATGTCCGTTGCAAACTTCCAATCGTCGTCTCTTCCACTTCAGCATCACCGTTTCTGATTTCTGCAAATGTCAACCAATTAACCTTCCTTACAAGAAAAGTCTTCAATTCATTCGCCTTATTCATCTGCAACCTCAACCCAACCATTACCATTTCATCTACAAAACAATCTATAACTTCTTTCCAATAAAGCGAAATCAATGTCCACTACATCAGCCTACAAACATTCTCTCGATGATCGCTATAAATCTCCCCTTCAGGCCTGTTTGATTCTCTATTGTTTTATCTTTGTTAATCTGATGTTTTGGGGTAACTTTTAGGTCTGGTCAAAGACGTAGCTAATGCTTGCTGCGTAGCTGATGAAGTCAGCCATGGCGGTCGCCGAGGAAGGGAAGCACGACAGATGAGTAATTATATTTTCTATGGAGTAATTGATCAGAAATCATTATATATAAAGTATTGTTTATTAGTGTTTCAAAAAAAAGTATTGTTTATTCACTCCAGGATGCGCCACGTCGTCGTCCACGTCATAAAATCGATTGCTATATGCTTGACACGTGTCCCCTCTCACTAAACTCATCGTTTCATTTAATCATTTCGTAAGGAGTGGGCTGTGGGTTTTGAAAATGGGTTTTGTATACAGACTGGAGCGCAATAATGATCGGCCCATTTCAGAGTGGCCCATTTGAAATCAGCCTAACTCTCCTTCTAAACACAATATTCATTGCAAACTTCCAATCGTCGTCTCTTCCACTTCACCATCACCGTTTCTGATTTCCGCAAATGTCAACCAATTAACCTTCCTTACAAGAAAAGTCTTCAATTCATTCGCCTTATTCATCTGCAACATCAACCCAACCGTTACCATTTCATCTACAACACCGTTCTATAACTGCTCTCCAATAAAGCGAAATCAATGTCCACTACATCAACCTACATGCATTCTCTCGATGATCGCTATAAATCTTCCCTTCAGGCCTGTTTGATTCTCTATTGTTTTATCTTTGTTAATCTGATGTTTTGGGGTCACTTATAGGTTTGGTCAAAGACGTAGCTAATGCTTGCTGCGTAGCTGATGAAGTCAGCCATGGCGGTCGCCGAGGAAGGGAAGCACGACAGATGAGTAATTATATTTTTTATGGAGTAATTGATCAGAAATTTAGAAATAAATACAGTAGAGATGAGTTATTATATTTTCTGTATCTATTTATTTTAATGTACTAGAGAAAATGCGGGCCAGACAAAACGGAATATCGCTGGAAAACGCCACTACGATGATCTCTAGATTGACGGTTGGCTTTCTATTGATAACCCTTCAGATATTTACATCACCGCCTCATCGGGTAAGTATGAAAAAGATTCTACCATGTTCATTTGATTAGATTAATCAAAACTCCTTTGTGTTGACCTGAGGCCTTCATTTGGCTTACCCAGGGCCGTCCCTGCCATAAGTCCAGTGAGGCAAGAGATTTAGGCCTCAAATTTTCTTACAATTTTAGAGGCCACATTTTTTGAAAAATGATTATGGTCAAGTGGTTAAAAACATTATTTTCACTTTTTGTTTGAGCTGGAGTGTGCACCTTCAATGTTATGGTTTATGTTGACTTGTATTGTTTCCTTCTTTTTTTACATGTGCGTTCCTCTCTTAGTTCGATTTTTTTGAAACAACCTCTTTAAGTTGAAATAATTTATTTGTTATCTGTGTTTCTATTTTTTGTGTTACTTAGGATACAAATAATAATAGTTCAAACAAACTAGTGGTTTTTATTTTACTAAAATATCTACTAATTATCTGATGTAACTAATCTACTATATCATTTTATATTTCAAATAGAATATATATATATATATATATATATATTTATATTTCTATTTTATAAATATATGATATTGTATATAAATATGCTTTAGGCCACCAAATTTACCGGGACTGCACTGGGCTTACCCTCTATGTCTTTAAGTTTCTTTCCAGATGATTCTACTTTCAGTATTAGTTGCTGTTTACTAAGCCTACCATATGTCCATATGATTTATTGTGACTCTCCATGAGCCGAGTTTTTGCAAATAACAAAGTCATCGAGTTAGATCCTACATTGGCAAGAGCTTACCTCTGAAAGGGGTATGTCACTACAGGAAAAACGCGTATTTATAGCATCTAATAAACGCTATGGTGGATAGTATAGCGGAGTTAGAAACGCTATGTGTACGCCCGCGACAATAGGTCTTTGCCTTTTGATAGCGGTGTTTTGTAGCGCTATTGTATGGGAGTTTAATATAGCGTTTTTAACATGTCATCATTTCGTTTTAAAATAGCGATTAATCTATGTTATGAATTAGATATTAATTAATCATATTGTTGATTTATATAGCGTTTGTATTTGTTTTGGGTAGCGGTGAGGAAATGCTATTTCATTTATATCCGGAATTAATTCATAAATTTTCTGTTTTCAGAATTTTGTAATAGTTTTGGATATTTGTTTTATGAATTTTGTAAAATTTTCTGAAATGTGGAATTATTTGTAATTATTGACGAAAATTTTATAAAATTAGTAGTTTCATAGAATTTATTTTTATAAATTCCAAATATTTATTAGTTGAATTGTGAAGGCCAAATACAAATATACTGAGAATTGAAGTTGATTTAATATTGCAAATTCATCGCGGTATACATTGATACAAAATAAATTGGCGGAATAAACAACAAATACAACTTCTTGACATTTAAAACAGAGAATCTAAATATATGAGACAAGTTCTTCGAGTTCTTCAGGTTATTCAAGTTCTTCAAGTTCTTCAAGTTCTTTAAAGTCTTTAGCATAATCTGTAAGGAGACAACAACAATAAAATTAGAAAAATAAACAGAACTGGTATAAAACGACAGAGAAAGAAATGAAATCTGAATCTGACAGAGAAGGAAGTGAATGTACCTGTAGATCTGAATCGTCTGAGTTGGGTTCGAGAATGGAAGTTCAAAAGACCTAATAATCGTCGGAGTTGAGTTGAGTTACCGGCGGAGAGGCAAGTTACTTAACGTTTTGTAATCTGAGAGAGAATTAAAAAAATGACGACGAGTCCAAATTTTGCGGATTGATAAAGATAATATCATAAGAATTTACGGATAGGATTTGTTGTTCTACTGATTGTAGACGGTGTGATTCACGCCACATCATCAATCGTGAGCAAAGTGAAGAATAATTAACGGTTTAGATAGCTCTTTGAAGTTATCTGAGCGACGGCTAGATATCTGCCACGTCAGCAATCCGAGGAAACTCTTGTTATTGGACCTCATCGTTTGTGGGTTTAAGTAATGTTTATTATACATATGAAATTATGAAAATAAATTTAATAATACAAATGTTTTATATTGTCACGAATTATGATTTATAAAAAATTTAGAAAATTTATTTTGATGTATTATTCGAGTTTTGTTAAAAATGAAGTTATAATGATAGAGTACCCTAAATATCTAGAGAAGTAACATGATTGTCCAATAAGTATGAACCCACAAATACAAAAAAAAAATTATATATATATATATATATTAAATATATGTATGGTTGTCCAATAAGTAAAACGAACTTATACCAAAACAATCTAAACTCGAAATATGCCCTAACCCCTAAATAATACCCAAACCCTAAACTAACCATAAACCCTAAAACTTCAATAAGTTTGGTTGATATTTTGTGGTTTACTTATATTATTTTTTTGTTAATTTTGATTGTTATGTTTTTTTTTCCGAATAAGATGTATTTATTTGAAATATTTTAATAATTTCTAAAATGTTAAAATAAAAGAACCTGCAACTAGTCATAAAGTACACATGCCAGTTGAAATATTACAGACCAACACAAAGTTAAAGAGCCGAGAAAAATCATAGGGAAAAGATGGAAAATGTCTTAGATCAATAGAGGAGAAAAAAACATTTCTTAGATAAATCTGATTTTATCATTAGGCCAAGCGACTGTGGTGCCAACTGCATCCGAAATGAACTGAACTTTTGAATTTGGTCTCCACACTCCTGCATCACTAATCTTTGAAACTTCTATCCAGACCTTGCTAGCGTTGGGACCTAGTGGGACAAAATGAACACGATCTTCTGGATCAGTAGAACATACTCGGCCTTCAGCGACAATCCGTCCATAGTTGTTACACTCGAACATGATGCACTTCTTCTTTGCATTACCATTGGTATTACTCGTCCTTTTACTTGCAGTAGTCTTGTTACTTGCAGTAGCCTAGAAGTCAAAATCAAATTAACAACATATATTGATTAGAAAATATCTCACACCAACAACAAAAATATATTATAAACATAACGTGCGATGCTTACCGGTGGTGGTTTTGTAACTGACTCAGCTTGTGTAGGTATTTTCAGCAACTGAATCTTATGAACTGGCCATGCAATTTTTGCATTCAAAGCATCACCCACTGTAAACATCTCCACAGTTGGTCTCCACAAAAACGCATTGGGTTTAAGCACAGCATCGACCATCATAATTACAGCATTAGGACCCAATGGTATATTGTTCACCATTTCCTTCTGGTCAGTTGAACACATGACACCCTCAGCAATAACACAATCATTGCTATTCCAATCATAAATTTGGCATCTCTCGATTGATTCATTCCCATTTGTACCCTAAGGAGTTATGCATAAATATTTTATCTTCAAAGACTATACTACTATATAAATCAAATAAGCAAGTTAAATATAGATTATTACCGAGGATCCAGAAGCTTTATTTCCAGTTCTTGTAGAATTTTCATCGTCCAAAATCACTTTATCAACTGGCCATGGAATTTTGACTCCCACAACATCTTCAAGCGAGAATTGGGTTTGTGTAGGCCTCCAGAGAGAAGCTTCTGTCTTTACTACACTCTTCACTATAACAGCTGCCGCATTAGGGCCAAGAGGAATGCGACCAATCTTGTATGTTGGCTCAGCAGAGCAAAATTCTGCTTCCCCGACAACAATATCTTCTACTGCATACCAGTCAAGGAGCTGACACCTAATTCCTCCTTTGTTAACATCACTTATTTCCGATTGAGAAGACCCATGATCACTACGCTTCCCAGCTAATTGACGAACTACATTATTCAAGTGGTCCACCTTGCTAATCAATTCAAGTTGTTTAGCCTCAAGATTTTCCACTTTTGAATCTCTACCCTGACGGAATGCTAGCTTAGTAATGGTAACACCTCTACCCAACCCTCTAACTCTTCCACATTTGTCTTTTCCGAGTACTTGACTAACAGCATCTTCTCTAACATTATCACAAGATGTGGAGTCCATCTGACTATCAACTGACTGAATTTTTTCCTGACAATTACATTAACAACTATGTGTAACCTATACAAGCCTAAACCGGAAAAAATCATATCTCAAATAATAGGGTAAATGTAAATTCTTACAAATGTATCTGCAAATTCTAGACGCACAGGGGTCCCATCTGTATAGGTGTGTCCTGCTAGCCACACCTTACTCCTTGTAACCTGTCTGGGGTCTGAACTCTTTTCTTTCTACAAGCAAAATGTATAAGGTAAATGTTTGCAGATCAACAACCAACATACATTACAATATAAAGAGAAATACCATCTCCTGAGATAGGCGAAACATTCCTTTGCGGCTTTTGGTGTGGGGTATCTGAGCCCTCTTTAGTTCTCTGTATTTGTTACTTCTTATCTAAAAAGCAAGTGAAACCACAGTTCAATGTAAGAAACCCTAATAAATTCAGAATTTACAGATGAAAGTAAACATATATAACCTGAAACGATGGGCTAGTCATGTTCTTCACCCATGTATTCCAAGTTGCAATAGATCGTATGTTGCTTGGTTTTAAGTTAAGTCTCACAGCGTTACTTTTTGCAGCACGCAACTGGGAAACAAGTCTATACCTGGAAGCCCTCCACAAACAACCCATCTGCTGGAAAACTGCATCTTTCTGCCATTCTTCTGTCAAATTAAATTTCCCCTATAACATATTTAAAAAGTTAAAATCACAAATGTTATCAAATTTTAAAATTAAGGATCTAGACAACGTTTATATACCTGAATTTCCTCCCATAGTATGTCCTCTGTCTGATCATCGAGCTGCCTCCAATCTTCAAGTAGAACCGACACATGCTCCCTTACAAGTGGACCAAGGAATGATGAAAGGGTTACTGAACCAGGTCCATAATGTTCGCCAGTTGTAGTGAATTGCACATCAACCTTAACCAGAGGGTCTTTTGCCATTTTCTGCATTTTGGTCAAGCCTCTGGTTCTCTTCTTCTTTGTTATAGCAATTTCTTCCTCAACATGTTCTTCTCCAACCTGTTGCTCAACTTCTTCCTCAACATGTTCTTCTCTAACCTGTTGCTCAACTTCTTTCTCAACAGTTTGACCAACTTCTCCATCATTCTCTTCACCAACGTCTTTCTCCATGTCTTCACCAACTTCTTCCTCTGTCTCTTTATCTACTACTTCATTTATCTGTCTAGTTTTTCTTTTTTTTTCGTTGGCCAACCACTTTTTTGATCGCCTTTCCAATAGGAGTGACATCTATTCCTTGTTGACGCAAACTTCGACGAGGCATTCCTCCTCTAGACAGTCCTCCTCTAGACATTCCTCCTCTAGACAAGTTTTCTTGAAACTTCACCATGTTGGATCCTTGAAACCATAACAAAATCTATTTAAAACAGACTATATACATAAATAAATTCCATTAAAAACAGATTATGTACTAATCCCCTAGTAGACTCCTTCACAGTCCTCTCTAACACAAAAACCCTCGTCATCATAAGAATAATTCCCCAACACATCAACTGCCTCAACTGACGGTGCACCAGAAAATTCGTCCTCTGTCTCTAACTCGTGATATCCCCTCGGTGGCGCCCTCATAATAACATGCCACGGCGAAGAGTCATCTTCTCGGGAATAGAACACCTGTTTAGCTTGGGATGCAAGAATGTATGGATCTAACAGATACGGAGATTGGTTCGTTTTCAGATTAACAATTGTAAATCCGTCTTCTTCCTTCACACTATTCCCTGTATTGGCCCAAGTACACTTGAAGAGTGGGACTTGAAACATGTGGTAATCCAACATTATTATCTCCTTGATCACACCATAGTACACAACTACATCTCCCATCTGTCCACTATCTCGTGCACTTGACCGACACATGGTGAAGACTTCATATGAAACCCCACTGTTCTGAGTCTTTAGCTTTACATCATCTGTGTGAAACCGATGTCCGTTAATGACATATCCCTTGTAAGACTGAGCAATAACCCTTGGCCCATACGCCAACCACCTAAGCTTCGATGAATGAGCTTCTGAGTTTGTAGGTATCTAAGAAGAACATAACAATATTAGTGAATCAACTACATGAATGAGCTTCTACGAATATAAATTCCTTTGAACATGAGAATATTAGAGAATTAACCTTTTGCTTTATCCAGTGTGCAAACCTCTCGGTATGATATCTCCACAATAAAGTTTCATTTGTTTCGCATCGAACATCCTCAGATTGCAACTCTTCCATATGCATATTGTTTTCCATGAGGCATAAATTACAGTACATGTATTATAATAAAGTAGACAGTAAGGGTGAAACAAGTATGAACTTACGCAAGATATGGCTCCATAACTGATGTGTTCAACAACACATATCGATGAGATATGTCTCTTTCTTTCTCTGAAAGTGTTACTTCTATAGGCTTCCGCAATGGACGTCCTTCAAGTATGAGCTCATCAGGCTCAACGTTTTCATTACGCTTTAGTGTTTCTTCAACTGGTACAGAATTCTGAAGAAACTCTAAGCAGAAGGCAATGCATTCACCAGCCAAGTATCCTTCAGCCATACATGCTTCTGGCCTTGCATAATTTTTAACATATGCCTTAAGTGTCTTCATGTACCTAAACATATTCAACTGAATATTAATATACAAAACACATGTCAGAAAATACATAAGAAAAGTAACAGATAATCAATACCTCTCAAAGGGATACATCCACTGAAAGTGGACATGTCCACCCAAACGTGCCTCCCTAGCTAGATGAATGGGAAGGTGGAACATGATATCAAAAAGGCATGGAGGAAAGAAACGCTCCAATTCGCACATTGTCTCTACAAACTCAGACTCTAAGTATATTAACTTCTCTGGGTCAATAGAACGCTGGCACAATTTGTTGAAGAAGTTGAATACACGAGTAACAACATTCCTCGTTCCCTTTGGTAGCAAACCTCTCAATGCCACAGGAAGAAGATTCTGCATTAGTACATGATGATCGTGTGACTTCATACTACCAATGCTAGGAGGATTTACAGAAACACAGTTCGAGATATTGGCACAGTAGCCATCCGGGCCTCTGAACTTAGATAACCGCTTGCAGAAGCTCTTCTTTTCTTCTTTGGAGAGCCAATAAGCCGCTGGAGGCAAGTATATCCTCTTTCCTCGTGTCTCTGTGTGAAAGTTACTTCGAATTCCCATGTCTTCCAAGTCTTTTCTTTCTTTCAAGCCATCTTTTGATTTAGCACTCCCCATTAAAGTAGACAGTAAAGCATCAGAAACGTTCTTTTCCACATGCATGACATCAATGTTGTGACGTACCGGCATGTCCTAATACATTAAACTTTAAATTGTTACGTTCAAATTATATATGTTAATATAACATTATTGAAATTTATATTGACAAAATACACCTTCCAGTATGGTAACTCAAACAATATTGATCGTTTCTTCCAACGCCATTGATCAGAATGTTCTTCATATTCTTCCTCTGCAACCATCTCGTTTCACCCACTTCAATTCGTTTTCGTTTTTTTTCCTTAGGCAACGGTCTCCCAAACTCATTCTTGAAATTCTTAAGAATCTCACATATCTCATGTCCCGTTTGAATCCTATTTACAGTTCCATTCTCCACCTAGTCAAACCATCCCTTGCGGCTCCTGTATGGATGACCTGGTCTGAGTCGTCTTCTATTGCCCATATACACATATTTCCGACTGAACTTCAACCATCTACTATGTGTATCCTTACCACATACGTTGCATGCTTGTTTCCATTTCACTTTACATCTAGAAAGAACCCCTAACGCTGGATAATCCGTGATAGTTCACATCAGCAAAGCTCTAAGTCTGAATGTCTCTTTCAGAAATGAGTCATATACGTCTATACCTTCACTCCACAAATCCTTTAAATCATCTATCAGTGGTGCCAGATATACATCAATGTTGTTGTTCGTGCAGTTGGACCAGGGATGAGCATGGTGAGCATTATATTCTCTGCCTTCATACACATAGTTGGAGGCATGTTGTAGTTCAGTAACATCACTGGCCATGTACTGTGATTAGTACTCTGAATAGAGAAAGGATTCATACCATCTGTAGACAGACCAAGTCGAAGGTTTCTCGGTTCAGCAGCAAAATCTGGCCATTTATTATTCACTTGAGCCCAAGTCAATGAATCCACTGGGTGTCGCAATGTACCATCTACTCTAGCATTGCTGAAATGCCAACACTATTCTTCAGCCATCCTTTTTGATCTAAACATCCTTTTCAATCTCTCCTTGATCGGAAAATACCTTAGGACCTTCACTGGAATCCCCTGCTTCTCCTCACCAGTGTGTTTATCAGTTTCCCATCTGGATGCACTACATCTTGGGCAGCTTTCCATCTTCTCATATTGTTTCCGATAAAGGATACAATCATTCTTGCATGCGTGGATCATATCATAGCCAAACCCAAAAATCTTCAAAAACTTCTTCATCTCATCTGTGGACTTTGGAAGCACATTATCCTGAGGAAGAAAATCATGAACCAATGTCAAAAGCTGATCAAAGTAGTTCGCTGACATCCCACTCTTCACTTTAATGCGGTAGAGGCCCATGATTGCAGAAACCTTAGTGTGATTGGGACTCCTTGTGTATAAAGGAGTTTCAGCATCCTTTAATTTCTTCATAAACTCTGAATCTTCATTAGTTTCAGAACCCTCAAACTGGCCTTCAATGTGCTCTGATCGCTGTTCACTTCCTTCTTTTTCAAATGCTGTCCTAATCAACTCATAAGCCTCTGATTCAGAATTCTGAAAATCACCCCGGTTAGTATTCCTTACGTCCTCATGCTTACTCCAACTTGCATTTCTCTTGTACTTAAGATCCATCCCTCTAATAACTAAATGCTCTAATACTGTTTCACTAACTTGGTGGCAAACATTCCGGTAATCTATGCAAGGACATAGAATCTCTACATGATTACCCAACAACCTCGCTGATTCTGTCACAAATTGTTTTGCTCCTTCCTCATACTCAAGGTTAGCTCTGTAAGTACATACAAATTATCAACATGAGATGTCAACATAAATTATCAACTCATTTCTATTACTTAATGAAATATGGAACATATTATTCATACCTTGGTAGCCAAACCCATGCCTTTTCCATTTTCCAACAATAACACCACAGCTCCACACCAATTTATACAAATTTTTATGACAAATAGAACGAAGAATATATCAAACCACAACGAAGACAAACTAAAAACCAAACAAAAAGAAGAACAGAAGCTTACACGCTAACAGAATCTGCAGCAAGAAGAAGCCTCAGTATGCAAGAAGAATCTGCAGAAATAAAATGGGAAACATTTAGTCTTATTCTAGATCATTTGCGAACATGCAAAAGGAAACGATAATGAACCAAAACCTTCAAATCGAAAAAAAGTTTTTGACTCAAAATTCTGCAAATCGAAATACAGATGTTGACTCAAAACCTTCAAATCAAATATTTGAAATTTTACCTTTAATTGCTGTCAATTTTGAGCACCTCAATTTGATTTTAAACGATGAACTAAAGATGAATCAGAGATCAAACTGATAAATGAGACAAATCGATAAGCTGGAATGAGTGTGGATCGATTTGATAGAATTCGGGATTGAGTTATTGAAGATCGAAAATGAAATCGAGGGAGTGTTAGAGAGAAAAATGGAATCGGGAGGTCGGGAGAGAAAAATAGATCTGGGCAAAAGGTATCTTATTTTTTGACTAATTTATTTTTATTTTTTATTTTTTTATAGGAAGTATTGCCAAATTTCGCGGTTACCATCTATTATAACGTTTTTCGCCTAAGATGTACGCGCTAGATTGTATGTGTTTCCCGCCCCAGATATTATAGCGTTTATCATTGATCAAACGCTATGTAAAAATTACGGAAGCGTCAACCATAGCACTTAACGAAAAACACTATCTATAATTGCTATGAATACTCATTTTTCCTGTAGTGTGTCAATTGTCTCTCTGAATTAAATTTGATGATAATATATTTAAAGATGATTAGAATCATGATATATCTTCTCACACTATTATGTATTTGCAGTACTGAAGCTAGAAGAATATTCTACTGGTAAAGCAACACCAAATGATACCAATTTTAAGAGGATGATAGATGAATTCAATCTTCACATTGCAGAAATTTCATCAGTCAATTTCATAGGCTTAGCTTACTAGAAAAAAATTCTCAGTATTTTTTTTTATCTCTGTCCAGGGAAAGAGAAAGATTTGGTTCAACAGATGCCGCCAACATATTTGTTCATCCTTCTTTTCGCTTCGGTACTTCCACAACACATATTATAGAACTGTTAGTTTTTTTTTTTCTCTCCACAGGTCTCATTCATGTTCTGTCTATTTGGCAATTAAACTTACTGAAGAAGTTGCCAGCGATAAGAAAAGTTGCTTCTTCTCCCGGAAACAAGTAAACATCACCTCCTATCTGAAAATGTTCCATTGTTTCTTCGACTTTGGATCAATTTTCAGGACGTTTTAACACTTCCGCTGAAAATTTTAAGGTTAGGTTGATGTGCTCGTATGGCAAGAAACACAATGAAAATTTTCACGAACAAAAAGATGACGGTAGAAACGCTGACACCAAAGAAGTTGCTTATTCTAGCTCTTCAGGAAGCTGAGAGAAATGGAATATATTATCTGCCTTTACCGTGAGTACACTTATCGCTTCAACTCAAGCACTATGATTAGCATTCCAGAATTAGTTTGGGGCTTTATGTTAACTGCTATTGGTTACAGGTGTGGAGGATGAGGACCATACTTCTCGGGTAGGTTCTTACATTACTACTAAACAATTTTCTATCTTAGAGCTGAAAACCTTTTTTTGGCTTAACAATATGAACCGTTGTTAAAAAAAAAAGGCTTAACAATATGAACCTTTGTGCCCACATATGTGAAAATAACTACTGTCCAACCCCTTCTTTTGTTTAGTCATGTGTTCTCCAAAGTACAAAGTTGTGAAATTGACGTTCTCATTATCGGGGAGATACGCCATACATGTTCCATCTATCTATTATGCTTCCGTCGTGGCATTAGTTTATTTTTTTTCATGATCAGGTGGCTAAGCATTGATGCTCACTGCAGGTTTCAACTTAATCACTTTGGTTTACCCCAAAAGAGAGGTACTAACTTAATTTTTTCGATGAGTGTTATTATCATTAAGTCTTACGCTACAGCTCAGACTCATCGAATATGCTTCTCTGTTTTACAAGTACTACACTGTGCTCTTTGGTGTCTGAAGGAAAGAAATCTGCTCTCAGTTATATATTTAAATATATGGTTTTCCGTTGCCATTTAAAATAGAATTCATATAGTTTTAAGCACACAACGCATATGCTAATTTGAAAGGTTCATCGCAATTGAACTCTATAATGTCTGAGAGGTGTATACTCTATGTACAGTACTTATCAAGTTCTTCTCAAATCAGTGTATTCACATTAAAAACAACGCTAATGTAAATAGTCACCACTATCTGGAGTAGAGATTCCTACACATTGATCTTAATTGATTGAGATTCAGTTCAGCGCATTCATTTCTCTTTTGAACTTGACCATTGCAGCTCTTTGCAACTAAACCATGACTTGAACCCCTCTAACCATATACTGTTCTCCCTTTTTTGTGACTAATCGACTGTTCTATGATGAACGCTGACATTAACATTTTAACAATTATGTCTCTTGTGGGATCACTGGGAGAATATTGACTACCTCACTCCACCAGAAGTCTAATGTTCCTCCAATCTATGAAACAAAACAACCCATCCTTCGTAAGTAATCATGTTGAGCAGCATGCATCCTGAACTAATAAAATGTTGTTTTTTGTGCAACATTAGTTTTCTACCTAATTAACTTCATTTGGTAAATAAATGTCTTTTTAAAAAAAAAACTCTCGCAATTTACCCTGTAAATACTATATGTTTTGAACCAAGTGTTGTCCAAGTTTGAGTCCTCGCAAAAAGAGTAAGAAATATGAGAAAACCATAACAGAAGACAAACTAATACCACATTAAGAAACAACATGCCAACAACGTTTTTCATTTATGTTCACAAAAAAATTAAAAAAGTTTAAAAAATCAAAATAATGTATGAAGTTTAACAAAAACAATAAAAATTAAAGTTAATTTGAAGTAAGAAAAAAAAAACTAATCCTTCAAATGACTGAAGTTTTATGGAAATAAAAAATCAATGAAGCTATATTGAATTAGAATGTGATATTAATTCAAAACAGTAAATGTTTTTACTAAAAATGAAAAATATGAAAATAATGGTTTTGGATCATAATTTTGGACCGAAAATATATTCTAAATTCCCCTAAACAATTAAATAGATGCATTAATCCTTAATATTGTAATCAAGAATATAAGAAAAAAAACAACAAGTTAGAACGTATACAAACATTACAAAAGATAGTAATTGTAAAATTAAATATTATTTAATGGTAAAAATAAAATAAATTTAGAATATCTGGATTATCTTTTTACACTGGTTTTAATCAAAAATAATATCTTAACTATAGTTAGATTCTCAAATATTATTCTGTTTATAATAAAAAAAAATAGTATATTAAATAATAATAATTTTGTAGAAGTTTTAGTGTATTTAACTCATACACCATTTTTGTACCAAAATTGTTTTAATTATTTGTATGAAAATTGTTTTTTTTTAATAAAAGATACCATTTAATTTTACTTAAAACAATGAATATATAAAATAGCTATACTTATTATGATTATCAAAATATATAATAAACACAAGAAAGTACACTACAACAAAATTAAATAATGTATGTATAAAATAATAAAAAACATAAAATAAATAATAAAGATAACCAATTGAAATGTACAATCCGCGCGTAGCGCGGTCCGGCCCTAGTAATATATATATATTCTACAGTTTTGTGTTTAAATAGATGATAAATGATGTTTAACTTAGAAATAAGAAATGATATGCTAAATGTTATGTGAAAAGTCTAAAACATTTGTTTACTTTTCAAATAAGATTAAATTTAACTATTACATATTTTCACAACATTCCAAATTGACCGCGACAGAGGTTTATACTTCTAATCTCTTAAAATTTATGATAACCTTTGCATCTGTTAATATATAAAAACTGCATCATAGGAAAATCTAACACTAAACACCTATAATTCTTGGTCACTAAACCGATGGGTTTCCACATAAGATAATGCTTTGCCATAAACATGTAATGTTGGAAGCTTTGGGGAGTGTTCTTATGCAAATGGCATATTTCTAACTATGTGTCATCAAATCTAATGACCTCTTCTTTTATAGTTTGATATGATTCGGTAATTGCCATCAAAGCATCGAATCTAATGACCTCTTCTTTTATTATTCCATTTTTTTCAAAAAAATTTATAGAAAACGAAAAGTTTCAATGGTTAAGATTTTTTAAAAAAATTTCCTATTTATGTTATTGGCCCTAGAAGAAATTTTGCAGTTATTCAAAAATCTCTCGACCGTTTATTCATTGTTATTATCAACGGTTACTTGTGTGAGAGACACAGCATATGTGCTTCATGACTCATTTATCAAAATATCTCCCACCATTTATTTTTACTATTGTGAATCACCGATATATAAATATATTTAATCTAATTACTTTTTGCAGTATGGTGTACTAAAAGCCTGAAACAGCTAATATAAGTGTCTACACAAACCCCACACCTCAATGTCGTAGTTAGTTGCTGACAAAAAAAAACATAAAGCATCTAATATAATCGATCGAGCTTAGACTCTTAGATTCCAACTTTGCAAAACCGATTAATTAAAATTTCTTTGAATTTAAATGAAGTTCTCAAGTTCAGCTAAAAAATCTGCATATATAACACATTTATAACCCTAATAAAATCCCGTTTTCAGAAATATGAAGTGAAGAACTCACATTCTTGATAGCATAGATATATTTGAATAAAGCGAAAGCTAAGAATGCACTTTTATATAAAATAGTAATGGTTGATTAAATAAAATTATCTAAAAACGTTACCACTTTTTATGACCGGTATTCCGTACATGCATATTTTAAACTATTATAACTTTTGCTTTGTACACCAAATTTTGTTTTAAAGTGGGGCTAGGCGACGAAGTGCTGGAACACACTGTAAGAGCATCTCCAATGTATTACTCCATTTTCTACTCCAAAATAGAGTAACTCCAAAATGAAGTTGAGTTTTGCTCCAATGTATTACTCCATTTCCTACTCCAAAATAAAATATTTTTAATATTTAAAAAATTAGTAATA
>NC_027756.1:13149924-13161256 GCF_000695525.1 Brassica oleracea var. oleracea | reverse complement strand
TTTTCGTATGTATGATCTTTTATGTTTTATATTATATATCTTTTATATGGTGCTTATCTTTTATTTTTTATATGTATGGTTTCTTATGTTTTAAATTATATATATTTGTTGCATAAAATAGTTCACTAGATGGATATTTATATAATTAAGAAATATTAACAGTAATTTTTATAATATATATAGTGAAATAATATTTATATATCTATTTATAATAATATTTTATTAAAAACGAAAATATTTAAATATGGATGACTATTTTATAAATAAAAAAGTTCAACTCCATTTTGGAGTAATGAGTTGGTTTACTCCATATTTGGAGTAATCATATTTATTACTCCATTTTGGAGTGGATTTTGGAATGGAGTTGGAGATGATTTTACTGCAAAATGGAGTTTGGAGTGAGTTTTGGAGTAGGGTTGGAGATGCCCTAAGCCTAGGCGAGCGCTTAGGGTCGCCTTTGGTACCTGAGGCGCAACTACACAAGAAAACATAAAGTTAGCCGTCTTTGTTGATCCTAACCCATGTTAGCACTTTTTGTAATCATAAAACCATGTAGAGGCAAGAGTGAATATAAGGCTATCTATGCATAGAGTTTTAATTAAGACTTGTAATTAACTTTATTAGGTTTTTATTAGGTACGACGAGGCTTTGCTGAGCTAGCACTTTTGTTAAACGGCCTAACCTCATTTATGCTAGGCGGTGGATGCTCAGCCTGACCTCCCCTTAAGCCAAGGTTTAGTCTGCGCTTTTTAACACATGCTGGAATGGCTCACAAAACGTGTCTGACTTGCAAATCGCCTGTTTTATTGTAGTGATTCATCCCTTAAGCATTGGCTCTTGACCTTGATCAATATATGTGACTGCATCTGACTATGTACTAGAACTTAAAAGCTTATCATCTTTTACAACAATATAGTTGTTTATCTGCATTTACATCTTATACAAAGTTAGATTGGATTTTAAGAATTAGTAGGTCGCTGGCATCAGTCTCTCTTTACAGCTAGTGGTAACATCCTGTGATAAGAAAACCTAATAATCCTGTTCAATTATAATGGTTACAGTTAGGTAAAGCAGCAAAATATATATAAGATTAATCTGTAAAAGGGATACAACTGGAATGGATTTATATATTCATGAAGCTTAAACAAGAATGTTGGGAAGTAACTATACAACTTACAGAACTTATCAAAAGTTACTATAAAAGTTGCTATCCTTATGAGAATCCATTATCTTTTAAGTAAACATCATTGTCCAACACTAACTAACTCCCCCTTAATCACGTGTGCTTTGTACTAATTAATCTCCATTAGCTTCTCTGCCTATATAATATGAACTCCATCCTAAGGTTAGAACAACTCAGATCCAAAACAAGCCATTACCTCTGTTCCATCTATATACCGAGATGGAAAGCTTGGTGATTCCTACGCAAGAAGTTCATATCGATATTGATGACTCGACATCGATCAGTAAAGAGAGAAACACTGACCTCGTTCATGCCAAACCCATTGTTCTAATGTCTATTTTGAGTGGTCTCCATGCGGGCTATTTCAGAATAAGCCTCTCTCTCTGCAGCCAAGCTCTGCTGTGGAAGATAATGATTGCACCTGATTCAATGAGCATGTCCCATTTGCATAGCAATCTCCCGTCTATGGCATTCCATCTCCTGTGGTACTTAGCACTTGCAACACAACTGTTACTCTGTCTTTTGTATGCGTTGAAGTGTTTTTTCTTCTTTGACATGGTGAAGGAAGAGTTCTCCCATTATATTGGAGTGAACTATCTTTACGCTCCATCCATCTCATGGCTTATCTTGCTTCAGTCAGCTCCCATGATGGAACCACAAAGCATTTTGTATCAGACATTATTCTCGGTGTTTGCTCTTCCGGTCTTGACCCTCGACACAAAGCTTTATGGCCAGTGGTTCACAACAGAGAAAAGGTTTTTGTCGATGATGGCAAACCCGGCAAGCCAAGTATCAGTAATAGCAAACCTAGTGGCTGCAAGGGGAGCAGCAGAGATGGGTTGGAGAGAGTGTGCTCTATGCTTGTTCTCGCTAGGGATGGTTCACTATTTGGTTATCTTTGTCACACTTTATCAACGCCTACCAGGTGGAAACAACTTCCCGACCAAGCTGAGGCCAGTTTTCTTCTTGTTCTTTGCTGCACCAGCCATGGGAAGTTTTGCTTGGAACTCTATTTGTGGAAGCTTTGATCCTCTAGCAAAGATGTTGTTCTTTCTTTCAATCTTCATCTTCATGTCTCTGGTAAGTTTACAACACACCAAGAAATAGACATGACATCGTATGACAAGACATATAACCTTTTTGTATTTTTATTAACATTTTCAGGTCTGTAGGCCAAATCTTTTCAAGAAGTCAATGAAGAGATTCAATGTCGCATGGTGGGCTTACTCGTTTCCAATCACCTTTCTTGCTTTAAACTCAGTTCAGTATGCACTGGAGGTGAAAGAACAGGTCGCTGCTGGATTAATGCTCATCTCCTCATCTATCTCAGTTTTGATTTTCCTCGGTTTGATGATACTGACAGCAGCAAACAGCAATCGACTACTCAGACGTGATCCTGTTCTCGGTTCTGTTACTAGTCCAAAAGTCAAGTCAAGGCAAAGAAGCTAGTCTTCTTAAGATTTTCCACTTACAAAACCAAGTTTTTTTTTTTGGTAAACATGTTAAGATTATATTACCAAACCCAAGTGCTTGTTTCTTCATAGCTTCCATGCTCTTCTTTATATGTACTCTTTCAATGTATTGATGCAACCACCATGGTTTTAAGTTTTAACCAGAGATGGCTTACTAGGTGCGATCGTCATGAAACTTTTCCCTAACTGGTGCGATCGTCATGAAATTTTTCCCTAACTTTTCCAGCAAGAATTTCATTGGAAAAACTTGGTTATATTTTCCTTTTGTATTTTGATTTCAATATATATTTTTTTTTTGCTAAATGGTAAATATCATTATGAAAATGAAAGTTCGGTTACAAATTTAATTGAAACCACTGTCTGCTAAGAGCTGATTTGATCCTAGTGACCACAAAAATATTAAAAAACCACTAGGATACTAACACATAAAACTTGTAATTAATAGGCAAAAGATCAAGCAGAACAACAATATAATCACCGTAATCATAACTCTTCTTACTCTACCTGACACAAACCAGATGAAGCAAGAGAATGGCAAGGGAGAGTTCGGTCAAGAACTCACCGAAGTGGCTCCGAGCAGGCATCAACGGAAGCGCCTGGCATACGCCTCTGGAGCTCCGCTGGAGGAGGGCCTTGACCAAATAAGCCGAGTCATCTCGACGGAGAGACAAAGGTTCACCCGTAGCAACATTGTTTACATGGAAACTCGTGTTACGGTCAAGCATGAGCGGTACAACAGGCTCCAACACCGCCCACACGACACAAAGGATACAGCAAAGACTTCAAAAGAACACTAAGTCAACTCGTCGGAGCTACGAACACAAGGGCATGAAGCACATAAAGAGGCATAACACTCCTAGAAACATGCCGCCTAAAAGATGATAGAAAGCTCCGCCTACGAGCAAATGAGTCACCACATCGGGTTGTCCTCAAACTATAGCAGACGACGTCAGTAGCAAGAAGGAGGATACGAACACATCACCAAAGGAAACCATGGTTGTTGTTGCTTGAGCTAAGGTTGAGGTCCCCAACGAGCTCCTCAGTCTCGTCGCTTCGTCTCAGACCATGGGAACAAGACGGGGAAGCTCTAAAGTTGTGGCCGAAGGAGAAGACAGAGGAAACACAGAGGAGGCTGCGGACCGTAGGAGAAGAGGCAGTGATGCGCTTCATTCCGGTGAGCTTCCGCGGCGGAACTGACCCAGAATCACCACTAGTCAAACCCTAAATCTACCAAGACGACGGCACCTCCTGCAAGCATACAGACAGTCACGACCTCACCCTCTCTCCAGAGACACTGGATACACACCCAATCGTCGAATTGGTCACCGGATCTGGCCACAATCCGGCGAGAAACAGAGAAGGAGGCGCAAAGAGGAAGTGAGGAGGCTTTAGCACAACAGGGAGAGGAATTGGATGAGCGGGGAGATTAGGGGTGGCGGACCGACGGGAAAGACCCACCGCCGGCCACCTGAGGAAATCGGAGGAGGGTAAGAGCCGAGGAAGAGAGGAGTTTGTGGAGAGAAAAACGAGAGAAAAAACGCCTCTCTCACCTGAGAGAAACCGGAGGAGGGTAAGAGCCGAGGAAGAAAGGAGTTGATTTCAATATATTTATAATAGTTATTCGCAATAAGTTATATATATTGTTGTAAAATAAATGTGGTATCCAATACTGACTTTTTATAAAAAAAAATATAACAGAGATTTAATTGTATATTCCATAGAGTTGTTTGATGCTTAAAAGGACCATGGTTTCTTTTGATAAATCATTAAGTTAGAATAATTATATACAGTATTAGTTTTATTTTAAATATATTTTAATATTTTATTTTAGTTAGAATTAAGATTTTCAATACTTTTTGTGTAAATAGTTGTTTATATTTACTTATCTTTCGAGTTTTAATAATTTTTAAAGTAAGTCTCAAACAGGATTATCTCCTATCTATCTTATTAAATTAAAAGTATTTTAAGTTTTTGTTTGGCAACATAGATTCTAGTTAAAAAATAGTGTTATTTGGAAACATGGATAGCAGTAATTTAGGGAAAAAAAGTAATAGGCTTATGCTATTAAAAAAAATTGGAAGTCCATTACATTATATTAAAAATCTATCTTATTAAAGTATAAGTACTTTAAGTTTTTGTTTGCCAACATAGATACTAGTTAAAAAAATAGTGTTATTTGGAAACATGGATAGCAGTAAGTTAGGAAAAAATAATAATGGGCTTATGCTATTAAAAAAATTGGAAGTCCATTATATTATATTAAAAAGTAATGAGTTTATGTTACTTGATATACATATTCAAATCAAAATAATAATTTAAAATTAATTTATATCAAAAATTCATTCAAAAATATACATATATTCAAATTTTGATTTTTACTAACATATTTTCCAATAACCATTATAAAAATGTTTTCAATATATATAAGAAAAATACAATACAAAACCCAGTTTCAAACACCAACTTAAATTATGGTTTTTATATTTTACATCGAAATTTAAAAATATAATATATGTGATTATTTATATGGTTGTACTTATAAAATATTATTAATTATAAGATTACTTATTTGATGGCACATGTAAAATACGATTAATTATATGATAACACATATTTTTGTAACTTATGATGTCACATATAGGATATATAATAGTGATTAGGGGTGGGCGTTCGGGTTCGTTTTCGAGTCTGTTTGGAATTTCGTGTTCAGTTCTGATCTTTGAGGATTCGGTTCGGATTTGGATAACTAATTTAAATTATTTTAAAAGATTTGAAGTTTATTATATTGTTTAATTTTTAAAAACTCTATAAACAATAGAGTACATATTACATATAAATTTGAATAACATACGTCAGAGTACCGAACTTAACATATAAATTGGTTTGGTTTAAATATTTGGATAGAGAATTAATAATTATTTAAGTATTTTCGGAGTTTTGATATATTTTAATTGTTTTAGATATTTACGTTTGATTATTTGTATATATTTTCAAGTATTTAAACGAACTTAAAAGTATCATATATATTCTGGATGTTTTTATGTACATTAAATCTAAAAATAATTAATATATATAAGTATATAAATCTATTTTGGATATCCAAAATACTTCGGTTCGGATCGGATTAGGTTTCAGTTCTTCAAATACCAAAATTTTGAATAATACGGATATTTAATCAATGTCGGTTTCGATTTGGTACTACTTATTCGGATTGGGATCTTTTCGGTTATTCGAATTCGAGTTTTTTCTCAATCTTAAATAATGACATAAAAAACAAATAACATCATATTTAAAAAAAAAATAGGCGCAGATCAAAATTTAGTATCAGTGCAAGTTTGGAAATTGCAGTTATTTAAAAAAAAATCATTGGTTTAGTAGTTTACTGTTTTCCTTTTATCAATTTGGTGCGTGATACAGGCTTGGTCTTGATGATAGAAGTGACCGTGGACTTGGGACTTTGGCAGTCATGGCTTGGCGGCTGCGGTGCATTAAACATGTGCTTATGTGACATGAGATAAAGGAGTTATGCTGAAAAAATAGCATGTTATATTTAAAAATAAGTAAAAATAGGATTTGTTTAGAAAAAAATAGCATGAAATTTAGGGAAACCCCTATACTGATCATCTCACTTGTACATGTATATATTGATTGCAATGCATCTAAAATAAAAATATTATAAATTAAGAAAAATATTAAAGTTATGTATAATGCAAGTTGTGTCAGTTACTGACAATTGTATATTTTATTTTAATACTATTGAAAATCAATTTTGAACTTTCAACTTGGCAAAACTAAACGACAACCGCTTTAGTTGAATATCAATGAAGGTAAAATATCAAGTGGGGTATCTTTTGCTAACCTTCCAGAAGTTGAAATTCCTTTTTTTTTCTTTAAACTTCGTGCGATTTTTTGTTTGGGATGGACGAAGAAGTTCCCAAAGGAAGAAATGTATTTAGGAACTTCTTCACTTATTAGCCTACGTTGCTCAAATTCCAACAGACTTAAACCGTAGTGAACTTCGAAGAATTCCACCAGAATAAGAACGTAACCTATGGTAGATACATCTAAGATAAATAAATATTAGGAAAAATTGGAAATATGGAACAAAATATGATCTCAATGCCATAATTTTTTCGGTAAACCCAGTTAAACCCCTAATCTAATCTCTTAAACGTTTTTATTAATTTCATTATTTAAAAAAAAGAAAAAAAATTAAATTTTTTTTTTGTTAATTTAAGTATTAAAAATAAATAAAATAAAAAGAAATACAAAAGAGAAAAATTGACAAAGCCCGACGAACTCTAATTGTTTCCTCCTCCTTTGATAGAGAGAAAAGACGATTTGAAGTGCTCCAAAAGGAGATCTCGCCGTCGCCGGTGTCCTTCTGGCCGGTAATACTCCGCCGGTGTTCTTCTTCTTCTCCATCGAAGTCTCAGAGACCTCGTCTCACTTCGCTATTCGTTCTCAAGTAAGTCGCCGAAGACCACTGAAGCTCGTACCTCGCCGATAACTGAACTCGTGCCTCACAGCTCCGCTCTCACTCTCTCAGCCATAGTTTCAAGCAAACCAATCGATTCTCCTCAGGTTTGTTTATGAATTTTTTCCATGTCTTTGTATCTTTTACTTGAGTTTTTTTAAGAGCGATTTTGACTGTCATAAGTTTCGATTTTTGTTTCAGTGAATTATTTAAGCTTCAATCTTATCAAAGTTTCCTACTTTTTTGAGCTTTGGTTAAATTGTTTTTGTAGCAACCGATCTCTTGCAACTCTTATTTTATCTTGTGACTTGTATTATGTGTTTTATGAATATTGACTGTAGTGATTGTGTTTCTTTCATTGTTCACAGGTATGACAATTGATTAGTTGCATAAATGCTTATTCAAAGAGGGAACTGAAACACAAGTTGAGAAGGTCAACAACAGTTGTCGAACTTCCATACTTGCGAAGGTGGCGAAGTACTGTCCAGACGAGTACAAAGAAGTGTTGGAGGATCCGCTATTTGCTCAGGTTGTGGCCATTTATGTACACAAGCTTCAGTTTTCGGCAAGAGCGATCCACACCTTCGTTTGTAAGCAGCTTCTGACCGCAAAGTGTCATGAGTCGTGGTTCCATTATGCTAGGAGGCCTCTCAGATTTTCATTGCAAGAATTCTATGTGATCACAGGTATGAAATACAATGACGAGCCTAACTTGGAGATTGATGACTGGGAATATGATGGAGGGTTTTGGAGTAAGTTTCTAAGGAGACAAAAAAATATTTTGGTTCAGCAAATCAGGAAGGTGCATGTGAAGTTGTGTAATACCTAGTCTCGTGTTGATAGGCTGAGGTTGGTGTATTTGTGTGTGATTGCTGGTATTCTTATGGCGAAGGATGAGAAGGTGTGTATCCCACACAAGTACATCAAGCTCGTGATGGACTTCGAGAAGATGAGGAAATATCCATGGGGTCTTCACTGTTTTGATGTGCTGGTGAGTTCCATTATCAAAGCTAGGGATAAAGTGAAGACGCAAAACAGTTATGTCGTAGATGGATTCTCGTATGCACTTCAGATTTGGTTGATGGAGGCTGTTCCGGACATTGGGTCTCTTTTGGGTCAGAAACTGAGAGAAGGCGTAACTACCATGAGGTGCAGGAATTGGAAAGGATCTCCTAAGATTTCATATGAAGATATTATTACCATAGAGTCTAATTTTTCATCCACCGTAAGTTATGTTTCCTTTAATTGATGTTATTGATGTCCATAGTTCTTAAATTGTTGCGTCGTTAACCCTTTTTTAAATTATTTATTTTTTGTAGGGAGATGTGTTTCCATGCATTTCTACATCTGGAAATTTCAAAGACGGACCGTTTTATCAAATTAGAGGAGAAGATCCTTTTATCTCAGACTCAGGGTGGTGCGCCTGCTAATACTCATACTCGTGGTGCTGATCCGTTTTGGACTCCTGCTGCTGCTGCTGCTACTGCTCCAGCTTCGGTTTCTGCTCGTGCTCGTGCTCCTACTCCGACTTCTACCGAAGCTCCTGCTTCGGTTTCTACTAGTGGTCTTGCTCCTTCTCGCAGTGCAGCTTCTGCTCCTTATCGCAGTCGAGCTTCTGCGACTGCTCCCACTGGTGGTCCTGCGAATGCTGCGAAGACAAGGTCTCAGACAAAGGTAAACAAGAAGTAGATCCTTTTTCTTGTCTTCGGTTGCTGTTCTATTTTCATGTCTTCGGTTGTTTTTCTTTTTCATGTACTCGGTTGATGTTCTTGCGGTTTGTAATATTATTGTAAGGATGATGTTGTCTTTGCTGTGTGTAATATTTATGTAAGGATGATGTTTTGGATCATGTGTGTAATATTATTGTAAGGATGAATGTCTCTCTTTGTAAAATATTTCTTTAAAAATTATTAATGTCATGTTTTGTAATTTATAACCAGGATGCAGACTTGTCTGATGTGTTTGACAGCTTATTTAGCACCTTAGATGTCAATGTAGGGACCCAAGAGAACTTACAGAAGACAATGGGCAACCTAACACAAGAGTCAAATGTTGACAGTTTTGATCCATCTCAAGACAAGCAGTCCGAAGGACCTTCTGCTTTCACTACGCCAATGACTTCTTTTCGGCCAGAGATCTTCAAAACACCATTCTTGATTGATAGTGATAATCTAGAAGTCTGTTGCAAAGCCAAAGACTACGAATTGGTTTTCCTTCCAGAAGACAAATGGGCCAAACTAATTGAATGGACATTGAATCCTACGTAAGTTGTATTTGAATTGTTTTACTTATTTTTCTCAAATCTACCTCATAAACATCATCACACCAATGCTTTCTCTTTACAGAGTACTTTGGGCCATCTACATTTGATGCAGAGTTAGCTTTGCGGATAATTGGGCCTAATATTTGGTTGAAGAACTTTGTGAGTTTAACTCAGAATTATTTTGCAGATTGAATTTTGTTGTTGGTTCTCATTCCTAAACAAAATTGTATTATCTTTTTCAGGACATGGACGCCATGATGTATTTGTTTCGGGGAAAAACCGCATTGCATCGGTAGAGGCCAGACCGAGTCGCATTTTTGAACTGTATGTTTAGTAATCAGATCAACACGGCCTATGGCAAGTTTGATGGAAACAGGAGAGTGTACAAAATCGACGACCATTTTCTCGAGTATGGAAGAGGTGAGCTTCCATATCATGGAAGCACAAGTTCAGTATGGAGCGTTGATGTCGATCGTCTCTACATCCCTATCTGTGTTAACCAAATCCACTGGATCTCTATTTGCGTCAATCTTGTGAACCGGACAGTTGATGTCTTTGATTGTGGGGGTAAGAAGAACAACAGGGTCGTGGAAGCTTTTGCCGTCCTCATTCCACGAATCATCAAGGCTGTCCAGTCGCCAGAGAGGAAGAAAGATTTCAATGTGAAACAGTATACTGTTTCATATGTCCCCATGCACGGCCTAAACATGAGTGGTAATGATTGTGGTGCTTATTCGTTGAAGTTCATAGAGTGCCATCTACTTGGCTTAGATTTCTCTTTGGTGAATGACGAGAACATCAAAGAAGCCCGACACAAGATAGCGTATTATCTTTGGGAAGCAGCAAATGATGAGGTCTTACAGTTTCGGATGTCCACATTTAAGCCTCCAAAGCGTGCTCCGGTGAAACCTGTTGACCTCGGTTGAATTTATGATGTTATTGCTTCATGCTCTTAGATTTCAAGTTTGTTTCATCTCTGGGTTTAAGACATGGTTATTTGATTCTTACATTACTCTTATTGTTATGGAATTATTGTTTTTCTACTATTTTACTGTTTTATGAATTACTTTTAGGAAACAAATCACATAGGGTGTATACCCTAAACCTGACCAATACCCTAAACCCTAAATTAGATGATTCATACCCTAAAACCTAAAGTAACTATGATTCATACCCTAAACCCTAAATTAGCTATGATTCATATCAAAAACTTTAATGTAGATAGGTTTCTAATACAATACCCTAAATCACATAAAGAATGAATAATAATTTTTTGTTTAAAAATTAAGAATTAAGTATATTAACATGACTTCTTTTGCTCGTTTTCCTCGAATCTCTAATCATGGTGTGCCCACAAGATGTTGGTGTGGCGAGGGTATAACCACTTTTGGTTCATCGACGACGGAGAATAGGTATCGACGATTCTACAGATGCCAAATCGCAAGAGATGTAAGTCCTTGTTTCGATTTCGTGTTGCAGTTAAAACCATACTGACTGATTTTTGGTTTCTTTTGCAATAGAGAAAAACTGAGAATCATCTATTTAAATGGATTGATGAAGCTTTGATTGACGAGATACGGATGGTAGATGCGAAACATGAGAGAGTTGCTCAAAAGATTACGAAGTGTGAAGAAAGGGTTATGGAAAAAGTGAAGTCCGAGATTGTTAGAGTTGAAGCTGAGATGTCGGAAAAGCTCAAAGAGAAAGTGAACTTGGAGATTGCTAGAGTTTCACAGGAGATGAAACAGAAGCTAAAGATTGCGACGGTGGCTATGGTTGTTGTGGGGGCAATCGTAGGAATATGGATTTCTCTTACTGTCTGAGCAAATTCCAGTGATTGGTTGCTTGTTGTCTGAGTTTGATGGGTTCAAAATAGCTTAAGTTTGCATTATTTTTTTCATTATGATCGACTATAATACACTTGATGGCTTCTTGTT
>NC_027756.1:13138494-13149834 GCF_000695525.1 Brassica oleracea var. oleracea | reverse complement strand
TCAGTTTATTGCTTCAGTTCACAATATGTAGAAAGTGGTATTTTCCTGTCGGCTTGAGGGAGTGCCCAAAGTGTACATGCACAACAACCGGGATAGAAACTCTCATTTTGCCATTCAAGCAAAACAAGTAAATCAAGTAACCAACACCATAATGAAAAACAAACTAATCAAAAGCAAGAAAATCCAAAACAACGAACTGGCTAAATAACTCTGTCACATGTTGCTTTGTTATGATTCTCTTCACCACATCGACTGCATCTGCGCCTCTTTTTTTCTTGAGCTCCTTGCAATGAACGGAGTTTGTCTTCAACCGTCTTGTATCTGCGCTTTCTTCTCCTTCCTGCTCCTCTTCTTGATTCAGGAGGTACCACATTAGCATTCCGAACATCATTTGGAACAAACCAACTATCCTCAGGAACACCTATTGGATTGATAGTTTCTTGATAAGCTGTTCTCCAAGTGGAAGTCATGTACATGTCGTCCGTTAGTGAGGATGGGGCTCAACTAACTGTTAAACCAGCCTTGATTGCGTGTCTACATGGGATTTTCAGTAGGTCGTACTTCCCACAGAGCAGGTTCTTCTGTCCAAATCAACCAGGCAGTCGATTGTATCTCCGCGAACCAAAAAATGGTACTCGTCATCTGGCTGCACCAGAAACGTTTTATCCTTATTAATCCGCATGTCTATCTTTTTCTCGATGACAATAGTTAATGGTTTTGTGTACTTCATGCTTCGTGTGCGGCATTCGAAGAACCAACAGGTCAGCATTTCTCTGATGCTATCCAACAAAGGAATGACTGGATACTCTCTTGGTGTGCGCAAACCAGAGTTTATTGATTCAGCTGGGTTTGTCGTCCTGATGTCATACCTGAATCCTGGAAACTGACAGCAAGCCCACTTTGTAATATCTGCATCTGTTAAATATTTTCCAATAGCTGGACTAATATTGCACAAAAAATGTCCCATCAACAAAAGAACTTGTCGCATGGCTGTCTGAAAACCTTGTACTGATCAGCCAAACGAAACGAAGAGAAATCTGAATCTACCATCAACATCGGTTTCATAAAACGTTTGCGTGCCTGGATTAGCTTCTCTCAGCATGTGCAAGTACTTTGGAATTTTTTCCAAAACTCTTCTCCGGAATACCTCTAACCATGCTAATTGCAAACTCCGAGCATCCCATGCTAAGGACTTAGATATCTCGCATCCATGTTCCATCCTCATAATCTGTATGACATCATTAGTTTTGGGACCTTCTTTCACACCATCGTACTTATGCATTATTAGACCGCCAATTGTTTTTGCAGAAGCTGTCCGACCACCATTATTCATACTCGACGCAGCGCATGTATGATCCGCCACATATTTTTTGATGATGAAATATGTGGAACCTGATAACCCCTCAGCCCGAACACTCCATCTGCAAGGGTTGTATTTGCATCGGATGTACCAAAGTTTTCTGTTAGATTTCACAACTTTGTAATCGAAGTTATGCTTCATTGCTGACATTTTCAAAGCTGCTTTCAACATAGTTTTGTTTTGAAACGTTTCACCCCTCTTCACAACATCCATCAAAGAAAACCGAACACTTTTTCCACTATCGTCTTCTTTTGCACTTATGGCGAGAACATCATCTTCTTCATAGCCGTTTGAGTTAGAATTATCTTCAACATCCTTGCTTGATTCAGATGAACTAACACTGTCATCTCGAGGTGGAAACGAGGAAGGTTCACCTTGCTCTCTGAAAGGCGAGTTAGATTTCTCATTATCAACCCCAATGTTGCCGTTGTTTCCACTGATAGGTGAAGTAGACACACACAACCTTGTAGAAGCTTTTCCACGTACATATGTAAGAAAAATTTTGACTTGCCGATCACTCTCAATGATAACTGGGGGATAGTCTATTGAACTGATTAACTCCATAGGTAAGTAGCTTAACTCAAACTCGACAAGGTTTTGGTCAATTCCAAAATCTTCAAAAGCCATACGCCTTATATCTTCAAAGGAACTTGTCAATTCTATGTACTGTACTCTACCTCGTTTGTTCTTATCAATCGCAAATCAGGGATCAAATTTCCACAACCCACAAGAAGCATATATATGCATCTTCTTCAATAAAAAATTAAAAAATTTTGGATGAAAAAAAAAATCAAAATCGTCTCACCAAGAAGAAGTCCACGATTTTTTTAAAAATATATATATACTTGGAAAACACGAAATTTAAGAAAAAATAGATTTAGAATATATTGTTTTAACAAATTTTAGAGATATTTAAGGAAAATATACAATTCAAAATTCGTAAAACATACATTACGTTGTCCGAAGAATAAAGGAATGTGGTAGATTATGGAATCATATTATGACAGTCATGAGACATGACAGATTTTGTCATTTCGCCTCTGTAGATATATAGAAAATAATAGTTAATCAAATCTACCGTAGTTCAGAAATAAAAGATATGGTAGTCGTTTAATTCTACCATGTCTACCGTAGTTCAGAAATAAAAGAAATAGTAGTCGTTCAATTCTACCATGCTAGAATTATAACAAATGGTTGATTTAACGTTTTGCTGGTTGCAGATATTCATGTAGTTAGCCGAATATGCAATCTACATCTTCGTAGACACTAGATTATGTTTTCTGCCATCGGTAGACCAAAATATGAAATTGTGTTCCACAAATATCTATTCAACAAAAGTATTTTTCATATGTTTGTCTCTTGTTTATATACATTTTGTATATTTTTCTATATTTTTCTGATTCTTAAAATAATTAATATGATTTTTCAAAGTTGATCAGGGGTATCTAAGTCCAAATCTGATCTAAAAGAGATTTATGACAAAGGGATAATGTACAGTTTGACAATTTTTTTCTAATTATTATTTGTTACTTATGTGTTATTTTTATTTAAGCTCCTCGAGTTATTCATCCGAACTTCCAACATAAAGCAAAATAATTTTAAGAAATATTTAAATTGGATTTCAAATATCGCAACCAAAAGAAAAAAATAATTATTATGATTTGACATGTCAGCCAGTTAGATCGTGCATTTTTTTCTAGGTCATTGTCGTTTTCCTTATTTTCAGATTTATGCGGTTTAAAAACTCACAGGACCACTTGGTTTACCGATATGACAAGATTTTATGACAGCACAACTCGTACTCTTCTTTGAAATTTTTAAAATTTATAGTTTTATGACAGCACAACTCGTACTCTCTTCTTTGAAATTTTTAAAATTTATAGTAAACTAAGGGTTGGCCCGTCCTACGGACAGATGATTTTACACTAAAATAATTTTATACCAAAATATATTTTAATGTTGTAAAATATTTGAAATTTTATTTTTTACTGGATATAATAAATGTAATCTCTTTTTATTCTAAAATTATATTTTAAATTTTATTAGATTTTGTTGGTTTTGAATTAAAAAGACCACTAACAATTTCTTTTTTTTTGTCAGAAAATGCAAAATTATTAAATTAAAAATTAAGAAAAATATAATAAATTAATATTTTTTTATATTTGATTTTCATTTCAGTTTGATGTAATTGAAGAAATCTAAAGTAAGAACAACTAATATTTTCTATTTCTAAGAGTATCAGATTTTAATATTATTACAATAACTAACTTTTCACGATAATAAATTAATACAACCACTTCCAAGCTAAATCAATTTAAAATAAAATCTAATGTGATAAAATTATAAAACGTTATATTTTAAAGTAATATATGAATAGTTTCAATGATGTCATAAATAATAATTAGTATATATTATGTAACAACAAATGATGTTTTATAATATATGTGTGTTTCAGTTTATATTAGATTTTCAATTTATAATGAAAATTTTCTTTAGTTTCTAATGTTTGACTAATTATGTTTTTGTAGATTATTTTAGCATTGGTTGAACATTTTATTAAAAAAAACTTGTTGGAAATTTCGCTCATGCTAATTGAAAATATTTTTATAGATTAACGGTGTTATAAATTAATAAAATATTATATTTCTAGCAGAACTTTACTTGAGTTTCATACCCTATGATATCAAATAAAACATAATTATTAATAATCTATAAATTAAGATGAACCAAACTGGATACAAATATTTTCTGAAAATTGTTTTGTTTTTTCTTTGAACGACAAACTAAAGAAAGTAACTAACTTTTTAATCTTTTCCGTGTTGGCTGTGTTGAATGCAAGTATATAATTCCTATCTAATCAAATATAGAAAATCATATATAATTACATAATAAAATAGAACAAAACAACATGTTAGCTTTATACTCCAGCGCAAAACAATCAAAGAATATGCAAACAATTATGCACATCAAAACTGCAGAGTTTCTGTTTCGAAACTTACAATGATTTTTCAATGATTTCTGGAGATCCATCATTTTGTTTCATACTAATTTTGCTTCTCCATAAGCTTTGAGACTTGTTATCAATTCCATGTTACGGGTATAACTCACGTAAATTAGGAAGTGTCCTCCTGTGAGAACATAAATAATGGAGAAGTACGTTAGAGACTGATGGGAGGAGACCTCTACGATTTGTAACTAATATTGAACCTTACGTAGATGGCGTTACCAGTTACCACACCCTATATCTCCATGTATAAATCCAGACGCCAATTGAAGAAAGAGTAAATAATTAAGCATAAAAGTCCTAAGATAGTTGGATTCTTGAAGCGTTTATTTATTAAATGTGACTGTGAGAACTCTTCTTAATAATGACAACATTCTATTGATACAGGTGAGTAGCACATTTAAATTAATGACTCTGAGTAGACTACCTTACAATAGTTTACTCTTGAGTGGGATTACCTAACAATTGTTGTTTTTAAAGGTGCTGATTATTTTTTTTCCAATCACGTAGAACATTTAGGGTAGGTGAATCTTAAACTAATCTCCCAAATTATAATTTGGACCTTACCAAGTGTCTCCTAGAGTTTTTTTTGGTCAAAATGTGAATTTCATATTAAATATGAGAAAGATTAAGAAGTAAGATAATGAAAAAGGAGACAGACAGACATAAGTTACAAAAAAAGGGAGGCACACGATCTTAAACTTTATGGTGGACTAAATATCTAAACCCTTACTTGTAAAACTTGAACTGAGAGAACTAAGTTATTCGTGGCAGCAAACGAAAATAAGTCTGCATGCCAATGAGTTACGTGGGATTAGCTTTGGACTATGAGTAAACTTGTGAAGGTGTTAAAGCATACTGCGTCCACGATTACAGTCTCGAGCTTCTTTACACCAGTGTAAAGCATCCCACTTGCGGAGACACTGCCGGCTGGTGCACACAAAGACACAACATGGTATGACATTAATGCAAACAATTAGAGAGACATGTGGACATGTAGACTCTCGAGATACTTCTTCGCTCATCCTCTTTTGCTTCATAAAGATGGTAGGTTGAAGGATCGTATCAATTCCATATGTCCCTCTTGCCATCATAGTCGAGTTCCCGGTCTATCCATACACGCCTTAACATTGTGCGTCTTACATCACAATTTAAAGAAACGGAAAAAGTTAGAAACTAAAACAAGTTCAAAACAAAAAAAAAACACGATTTGTTTCATCTGTCAATATAACCAAGGTTTCAAAATAAGAGAAAGACAAACTTTTACGTGCCCCCTTCCTGTATTTTCCAGCTTGGTAGATCTCTGGACCTCGTCATACCATGACTTTGTGTAATTGGGAACGCTCTTCTATTTCCTTTGATGCTTCAGACACTGTTAAACCAACGAAAAAAAACAGAGTATTCAGTGTACATGACAAGCAAAACAATGCAGAGAATTAAGTAAGCATGCAATAGCCTACCGACTTTTCAGAGTTAAGATACCAAGGAACAGATGACATATACTAAAGACTGTTGAGGATTGATTTCATATGTTTTCCAGCCTATAGAGATTACAGAGGATAGAATGAGAAATACCTCTAAGAGAAAAAAATTTATATCTTTACTTGTTGGTTGAGATTGTGACCTTTTCTTGAGAGAATGACTAATGAATCTGTGAGAATCATGTAACACCCAAACCTCAGCAAAACAAACTTCTGCAGAGTTGGAGCAGCACTTGGCTTTTAAATCGGCAAGGAGGATGAAGGAATTCGCCATTGCAGTAATCGGTTAGTAGAACAGGCTATTCTCCTTGATCTCGTCCAAGCTGTGATGTTCATGGTTGTTATTGTGGATATTTATAGTCGTAGCTTGAGCCGGTTACTTTGGGGATCTGTTTAGGTCGATTGAATCCTGCAGAGTGGAGGAGTGGGTTAATTACGTAGAACCTGTGAGAGAATTAAGAATCAATTCGCCGTTACAGATAAGAAATCGAAAAGTTTTGCGTCGTTCAAAGATTCTGGAGCTCGTAGGAGAAGTCTATCGCTCTAAAACCAAGCCAGGACGAAACATTTATTCATTACTGGGTTCGAAATGTTTAAAACCCAAACAAAAATTACTACAAAACTGCACAGTCCAATCGAAACAAATAAACAGAAACGCAGCTAATGTATAAATGACACGTGTCATTATTTGTCTTAAAGAAGGATAAAAGTCTACTTCATTAGTAAAGGATAGATATTGCGACAACAACAATAATAATTATATACAGTATATGGGTTTCGTGAGATAATCAAAAAGGGGTTTTATGATGCACGTGAATTCTTTATATAAGGAATCTTCACGTAAGGCAAACTTAATATCGTTTTTGAGAAGAACAAAAGTCAACGTGAGGTACTCACGCGACAACCACGATCAGAAAACAATCCGTTCAACAGAGGGAATTTCGGCAACGTCAATCCAAGATCAAATTTCAAAGACAAGATATTTATATTGCTGCACAATCTTAAATCATTCGTTTCAAAGTCTTGCTGCAAAAATTTACAGGTATATTCAAACGTTATTAAGATTTAGATTTAGTTTGGTCGAGATTTAGATTTTGCGAATTTAGATTTTTTTTACTTGTATTATATACACAGTTATAAATCTCTAAATTTCAATAGCAATAATGAAAAACTAAGAGCATCTCCAACAATACTTTATTAAAATTTTCTAAACAATACTTAAACTTATATTTTTAATATAAATTACTTAAATGGCTCTTTGCATAAAAATAAAAAGTATCAAAATGATACTTTTGTAAACAGAAGAAGTAAAATTTATATTTTTAATATAATTTATTTACATACTTAAACTTAATTTTATTTTTCTAAATTGGTTACTGAAAGTGAGACATGCATCTCAATAGCTTCTAAATAAGTTTTCATAGTTTCTTGATTAAATATTTTTTGTTAAAAAATTGAGATGTTTTACATAGTCCATATTCTTAGGATTTGTAACGTACGTGATATTCTCTAGTCAAGGAGACTAGAGCACGATGCATGTGTGTTTAATTATCATCCACCGAAACTTGATTAATAAAATGAGTAGTTGATAGAAAATATATTTACTTAAGAGCTACTGCTGGAAAACTCTAATAAGAAACAACCTTATATATCTATCTATAATAGTAACAGGAAGAACATTTCCAACTGTTCTTTATGTTGAGAAAACATAAAAATATGAAGGATAAGTTTTCCAGTAATAAATTATCTTGAGGTAAAATTTAAGTGTATAAACATCAACGCATGAAATTGAATGAAATACTACTTACAAACTTATTTTGATGTTGAAATTATTTATTTACAAATTGATTCTCAAACTTTTATATAGATTTATTGTATATCTAAAATCTTTGTGATTAATACTGAAATTACAAATTTATTAGTGATTGCATTCTCACAATTATCAGTTCATATAAATCATTATATATTTTATTGTAAATTAAATTTATGTCCATAATAAAGGCTCAGTTATAATCAAATTACGGTTGGGTAAAATTGAAAATTTTAAAAACAAAAAAATGGTTAGAATTTAGTAGTGAATAGTGATAGTAAAATATATTTGAAATGTTTCCAAACCGAAATATTATGGCTATATGATTAAATCATTATTTAAATTTAGATTTAATGTCCAAAAAATCCAAAATTTTAAAAATATTTTGAAGTTGTCTAAAACATCTTCGAATATTTTTCTCTGTTATTTTATTTATTTTCTTTTTTTCTTTTTGATGAGTTGTATCGTTGCTCAGGTATTTTATACACAGACATGTAGTTTTTCAAGAAAAGAATGCATTTCTTACAAGATAAATACATGCTTAAATGCATCAGTTAATATTTTAATTAACTCTTAATTAACAGTCTTATATACCAAGATGTCCAATTAAAGGTATTATCCAGCGTCAGAGGGTTACGGTGTCGTGAGAAAATCTTAGTACTATTCTTAGGATTTTTTTATGTTATTTTTTTTTGCTCTTGTTTTCAACATTTAATTTCCCACCATTTTCTACCTTTTTCTTTTACTCCAATTTACTCTAATGAAACGAATCATAACTTTTGTTCTTCTTGCTATTTGAAGAGAAAAATTGTGTTACGCTGGAAGTGACATTTTTTACCCTATTATTGTTACGTCCAGTTTCTCTAATATTATTTACTCTCAGTAAAGTTTGCAGTACCAATCACACTCTTCTAGTACTTCTACTAGAAAAAAATGTTTAAGCTTCTATCATACGTTTCACTAAAATACACTTAAAAGTTTATCTCTCCAAGTAATAACCGGACTTATTATAGACCCAACTGGATTTTTTTGTGAAACAAAAATAAAGTACAACAACCATACATACACATACTATTAATTTATAGAGTTTTTAGCTTTTTACTGTACATATGTAGTAGTATTATATATCAAAGGTTTATTTACTTAATATTCCTTTTATAAATTTTTAATTGGAAAAGATTTATGTGTATTGAAGTTATTGAAGCTGAGCAAAAGTTACTAAACGCTGCTATCTTTTCATTACCATTTTGAACTATCATTTTTGTCCAACACTATTCCAACTAAGTCGCCGTTGGCTTTGATTTCTCGGCCTAATGCCTCTTTATGAATCTTTTTTTCTAAGGTTAGGAGACATCACAGAATCAAACAAGCTATCAAATCAATATACTGAGATGGAAATCTTGGTAGTTCCTTGTCAAGAAATTCAAATCAAAATTGATTACCCAATATCCAGAAAGAAAAAGAGATATACTAACCTCGCTGATGCCGAGCCCATTGTCCTGATGTCTGTTTTAAGTAGTCTCCACGCTGGATATTTCAGAATAAGCCTTTCTCTTTGTAGCCAAGCTTTATTGTGGAAGACAATGGTCCATTTGCATAGCGATCTCCCGTCTATGGCGTTTCACCTCCTGTGGTATCTAGCACTTGCAACACACGTGTCACTCTGTTTTCTGTATGCTTTCAAGTGCATTTTCTTCTTTGACTTGGTGAAGGAAGAGTTCTCGCATTACATTGGAGTGAACTATCTTTATGCTCCTTCCATTTCATGCCTTCTCTTGCTACAATCAGCTCCTCTGTTGGAACCACACAGCGTTTTGTACCAGACGTTATTTTGGCTGTTTGCTGCTCCGATCTTGACCCTCGACACAAAGCTTTACGGCCAATGGTTCACAACAGAAAAAAGGTTTTTGTCGATAATGGCAAACCCAGCGAGCCAAGTTTCAGTGATAGCAAACCTAGTGGCTGCAAGAGGAGCAGCGGAGATGGGCTGGAGAGAGTGTGCTCTATGCTTGTTCTCGCTCGGAATGGTTCACTATTTAGTTATCTTTGTCACACTTTATCAACGCCTACCAGGCGGAAACAACTTTCCAACCACTCTGAGGCCAGTTTTCTTCTTGTTCTTTGCTGCACCAGCCACGGAAAGTCTAGCTTGGAACTACATTTCTGGAACCTTTGATACATTAGCAAAGATGTTATTCTTCCTGTCGCTCTTCATCTTTGTATCCCTGGTAAGTTTACGCAAGGCGGGTCGTGTAATTCTAAGGCTCTAGACAATCTAATAAGGATTTAAATAAAAAAATTAAACAAGTTTGTGAACCGATGTTTGAGCAAAATATATCTTATATTTTTTTTTGGTAAACAATATATCTTAACTTTGGGGATCGTTGTCCAATGTTTCACTTACTTATGTCTGGGACCGGCTTTAAGTTTGCTGATATGCTAAGAAACAGAAATCAAATGACTGGACATTTACCTTTGTTTTTGTTTAACATTTTCAGGTATGTAGGCCGACTCTTTTGAAGAAATCGATAAAAAGATTCAATGTTGCATGGTGGGCTTACTCGTTCCCGATCACTTTTCTTGCTTTAGACTCCGTTCAGTATGCAGAAGAGGTGAAAGACCACGTCGCTTCTGCTTTGATGTTTATCTTCTGCTCCATCTCAGTGTTGATCTTCCTTGGTGTAATGTTACTGACAGCAGCGAACAGCAAAAGACTGCTCAGACGTGATCCTGTCCTCTGGTCTGCTACTGGTAAACCAAATACTTCGGATAGAAATAAAATCTAGCTGCGTCAGAAAGTTTATTTATTAAAAAAAAGAAGAAAATAGTCTACAAATTTTCCTCCCAAGTTTCAAGAAATCAATGCTCTCTCTCTTTTTGTTTCACTTTTTCTCGAATTCATATCATGACCTCTATTGTAAAAAAAAAAAAAAAAAAAAAAAAAAAAAAAAAAAAAAAAGGTAATATATATATATATTTAGAAATATTAATATTTATATATAAGAAAAAAATATTTGTATATATTTCTCCTTATTTATGATTATATAGCAATAAGGTTTGTAGATATTAATTTTATGATAATTAATACTCCCTCCGTTTTTTAATATAAGTCGTTTTAGAATTGTGCATATAGTTTAAGAAATCATTAATTTTTTATATTTTCTAAACAAAAACCTCATTAATTATTTACCTAACCACAAATCAACCAATAATAAAATAGAAAGTATATTATCATTGGTCATATAACATTAAGTGTTAATAAATTTTACATAGAAAACCGAAAACGTCGTATAATTAGAAACATAAAAATTCCTCTAAAACGGCTTTTATAAAAAAACGGAGGGAGTAGCATTTGTTATCTTGATAATAGTTTATTATTATGTGTGATGTGTGATAATGAATTAAAAGATTTATGTGTAGACATTGTATAGTTGTTTTTCAGACTTAATACGTACACATTACTATTTTTTAAAACTTGTTATATAAGAACAATTCGGTCTCATAAGATAAACATTTTTAAGATGTTTATTCATCAGTCATTCAGTTTTATACTTTTATGCAATATAAAATTTAAAATATGTTTTGAAAATTTGCTTATTCGAATATATAGATTGTCTTAAAAGTTTCTGAATATTTTATATTACAATTTAGAAAATATTTTATTAAATAACTTAAGGAAAAATTT
>NC_027756.1:13134128-13137789 GCF_000695525.1 Brassica oleracea var. oleracea | reverse complement strand
GTTAATTAAAATATTAACTGATGCATTTAAGCATGTATTTATCTTGTAAGAAATGCATTCTTTTCTTGAAAAAGCTACATGTTTGTGTGTATAAAGTACTTGAGTAACGATACAACTCATCAAAAAAGAGAAAAGGAAAATAAATAAAATAACAGAGAGAAATATTCGAAGATGAATGCCACGAAATTTGTTGTCCTTTTCATCTTTGTTGGAGTTGTGTGTGCCAATGTTTGCGCAAGGCAGCCCGAAGAAGTGTCTAAAGAGACAAAGTTAGGCATCTCTATTCCCGAAACTGTCACTACGAACGGCATTGGAGCTGAGCTTAGCAGAGTTTATGCTGTAACTGGTGCCAATAATTATGAAAATTCAAATGCTCGTGCTGCTGCAGGTCCCGACGGTCCCAGCTCAGATACATCTGCAACTGTCTCTAAAAGTACTTATGGATCTGTCGATGCAGAAGGTCCCAGCACAGTAAGTGCAAGTTCTAACAGTTACGCTTATGGTGGCACCACTGCTGGTGCTGCAGCGGATTCTGATGGTTCTGGGAGCAGTGGCACCGCTTACGGTGATGCATCCAGCCGTATCTATGGAACCACCAACCCTTGAGCGATTTGGTGATCATGCTCAAGTCTCCGCGTATATTAAAAACAAATACTCTACAAACCCAACACAATCTCTTTTGTATTCATAAATAAAACTAGAGATTGTCGCCTTTATAAATTATGATATAATGTACATGATCTTTATGTGTAACGTGTAAATTTTTTTTTTGGGGTCAACTTGTAACGTGTAATATAAATACAGTAATTACGACCTAATTAATCTAAGCGAATAATACATATACATACATATGTGTTTTCCTAAGGTATATATCTAAGACTAAGCTGACAAAACTCTTCTTACATTCAGTCCAAAAAAAAAAAAAAACTCTTCTTACATCTCCTGTTTCAAGTCAAGACTCCACGTTGCAAGAATTAATCAAAATATGCAGTCTTATATTTTATAATGAATTTAATATATATTATTTAACTGTAAAGTTTTTGATCAATGGTCCAGCTCGGCCATCTATCTGTTACAATAATTTTATTATGTAACTACATTCATTTTACATGTTATATAAGTTTTGAACATAATAATTTTACGATAATGTTAGTATAAGTTTTGAACATAATAATTATAGGATAGTAAAGACACTTTCCGTTTTAATATAAGCTTTCCATAAATCAATGGAGTTTTCTCAATTTTAGTTTTTCGGTGGTTGTAAGAATATATCAGTCGAGATAAATCCAACACCACTTCTTTGTTTTCAATCTGAGAAACTTGATTCTGATGCCAATCTATCAGATCTTAAAAGGATGAGTGAAGATTTATTCTCATATAAAAGGCGTATGTGCATAACCAAAGAAGAAAAATGTCGATTTAGAATAAGTTTTAGAAAGAGGAGAAACTAAAGTAAACGAAAACCTGCGGAAACAAAAATCCGATGTACGGACAAACTGGAAATTTACACCAAAAAGATCAACACCAAAAATTTTGAAGCATGGATTTTTAAATAAATACCAACCAAAGAAAATATTCTATGAATTAATCTTTTTTTTTATCATATGAATTAATCTTTTTTTTTATCATATGAATTAATCTTCCTTTTCTAAAATTTCTTTTCTACGTAATATCTCGTATCAATACAGAAATGACGTGGATAATTTTTTTATTGTAAAATTATAGATGCTGGAATGTTTTGTGTGTTTGGAGTAAGTTGTAGTGTGTTGTTGTCTTCCCACATCATAGTCTCTACAGTTTTTTGGTTATGATCATTTTGATACATATGTACTTATTACTTATTACTTATTAGGATACGTGTGCGTTTCTTGCAAGAGAAATATATGCCCTTTAACGCATTACTAAAAGTACAAGTAATAGTGCTACCATAAGGAAACTACCCAAAGGCGAGCTCATGAATTAGAAACTATGAGAACTACCGTATTTTGAAATTTTCTTGTCATTTTTGTAAGTATCTGTAGTATTTATTTAGTTACTTCTCCAACATATAAGAGTACTTTTAGGGATGTTAAAATGGTAAAAGTGTACTGTGTAACTTTTTTTTTTTCAAGCTCTTTACACATATGCTAAATAACAGAAGTTTTTTTTTTATATAAAATCTCTCGTTTAAAGCTGGGCCAAATTCAAAATATATCATAATCCAATAATATAACAATATAAAAAAAAATTATAGATATATACAGTTTTTTATATTCATAAATTAAGAATTATTATTTATGGAAGCACCTAGCCTACTGCTTAAAGTTTAAATGTTTCTACACCCATGTATGGGGTTCAAATCCTAGACTATGCAATTTCTTGTAGATTACCGGAAATCCAGGTTTCAAGTTCCGGAGAGAACGATTTAATAATACAGACTACAGAAGAAATACTTACAAGAGATCTTCAACAAGGTGCAAGTAAATCTGGCCAAGAATGAATCTTCTTAGTACGACTCAGATGATGATGTAATTATACGTAGATCCTCATAAAGCATATGTAGTATTTTCGGTTGTTGAATCATCTATGTAATATTTTTCATAAATGTAATGTCATAATAAATCAGCGTTATAAAAAAAATTATTATATATTTTATATAAAGTTTATAACCATACACATAACACTATACTGTTTATTTTCTAATTTAAAATTTATTTCTGGTTTGTCCTTTTTTGTTTTAACATTTTATTGCTATTTATTTATCAAATTTATCTTATTACAACATAATTTTTTTTTAATGAAAATTAGCCTTTAGTTGACATATGATTTACGATTTGTACCATTGATCTCTATATTTTTAGATTTTATTAAAATAAATCAAATCGATTTTAATTAAGAGGGATTTGCCTAAAACTACTAGCTGAGAATACCAAACCGAAATTACTTCTCGGTTCGAACAAGGTAAATCAGAAATATCAGAACTGAACCGAGTTATTCCCGGCCCAAACATTATAAACCGTGTTATAAAAATAACTGAAATTTTATTATATCGCATGAATTTAAATAAGGGCAAAGTTTTATACCTGTAGAAATAATAGCACTGATATAGAAAGAGAGAGTTTCTTATTATTGAGAGAGAAGAGATTTTGGTGTGTTTTATAAACGATCGAATCGATCGTTTATATAGAAGTTAAAAAGTAGGATTTCACTGTGCAAATAGTACAGCGGGCCCCACATCTTTTTATATTTTCAACAAAAACGGCTCCTCCCTTTTCTTTTGACTTTCGTAACACTCCCCCTTGGGGGCCGGTGTCACTATCCGCTCTCGCTTAACGTCTTTGTTGCCTCGTTAAAAACCTTTCCAGAAAAACCCAATGGGAAAAACCATAGTAAGGTAAAAAGAGTACAACTACGTAAGCTCCCCCTCGAATGAACAGTCATAGATCCTTCTGATGGCGCATCCCAATGTTATGGATGTGTTTTCTGAATACCGAGGTAGGGAGTGATTTTGTGAAGAGGTCGGCTGCATTGTCGCATGATCGAACATATCTTACTTCAATCTCTTTATTCTTCTCGAGCTCTTGAGTGTATGAGAAGAACTTCGGAGGTATATGTTTGGTTCTATCGCTTTTGATATATCCTTCCTTCGTTTGAGCAACACATGCCGCGTTATCTTCATATA
>NC_027756.1:13116282-13131146 GCF_000695525.1 Brassica oleracea var. oleracea | reverse complement strand
GATATAAGGCGGCTCGGCCGACCAATAAATAATAAACATGATATAAGGCGGCTCGGCCGACCAATAAATAAATTAAATTACTAGTAAATAATATAGGCGGTATTCCGGCCGTTATAACATATTATAAATAATAGTAGAGACGGTATACCGACCATTATAACAGGATATAAATGATACAAATAAATTTTACCGAATCACAGAGTGATCGTGCTGATAACGTGTTATAAAAAGAACTGAAATTTTATTATATCGCAGGAATTTAAATAAGGGCAAAGTTTTATACCCGTAGAAATAATAACACTGATATAGAAAGAGAGAGTTTCTTATTATCGAGAGAGAAGAAATTTTGGTGTGTTTATATAGAATTTAAAAAATAAGATTTTAGCGTGCAAATAGGGCAACGGGCCCTACATCTTTTTATATTTTCAACAAAAACGGTTCCTCCCTTTTCTTTTGACTTTCGTAACAAACCGATCAATTTGATTGCATCCTCTGAACCGGCTGTATTCACATCATCTTCACCAAATTACCCAGTGCTCTTCGCCGTAGACGTCGATGAGCCGATCACGCGGTATCTTCTCGATTCTCAGGAAGGTCCATCAACCATCGTCTCGTAAATGTTTATGTACAAACTCTATCTCTTCTTCTTCTTCGTCAAGCTTAGGATTCCGAGCCACGAACAAGGAGCTAAACCAGATGATAAGATCAGGATACATCACCGAAGCTAGAAAAATATTCGAAAAGCTGGAGGCGAGGAACACGGTGACGTGGAACACAATGATAAGCGGATACGTAAAAAGGAGGGAAATGACTAACGCGCGGAAATTGTTCGACGAAATGCCTCAGAGAGATGTCGTCACTTGGAACGCTATGATCTCTGGCTACGTTTCTTGGAGGTTTCTCGAAGAAGCGAGGAAGCTGTTCGATGAAATGCCTAAAAGAGATTCCTTTACTTGGAACACGATGATAAGCGGTTACGCTAAGAATCGAAGAATAGGTGAAGCTCTGTTGCTGTTCGAGAGAATGCCTATGAGAAACGCTGTTTCTTGGAGTGCAATGATCAGTGGGTTTTGCCATAACGGTGAAGTGAGTCGCGGGGTTGAGTTGTTTATGAGAATGCCTGAGAAGGATTCAGCTTGTTTATGCGCGCTTGTGTCTGGTTTGATTAAGAACGAAAAGCTGGAGGAAGCTGCGAATGTTTTAACTCAATATGGTTGTATAGATTCCGGTAAGGAAGATTTGGTGTTTGCTTACAACACATTGGTTGTAGGGTATGGACATAGAGGACAAGTGGAAGCAGCTCGGTGTCTGTTTGATCAGATTCCTGATATTTGTAGAAACTACGTCTCGTGGAACTCGATGATCAAAGCCTACTTGAAAGCAGGCGATGTGGTCTCTGCGCGGTTGCTGTTTGATCAGATGAGAGACAGAGATACCATTTCTTGGAACACGATGATCGATGGATATGTGCACGTATCTAAGATGGAAGAAGCTTTTGATCTGTTCTCGGAAATGCCAAACAGAGATACGCATTCTTGGAACATGATGGTGTCTGGTTACGCTAGCGTCGGCGATGTGGAGCTAGCTCGTGACTACTTTGAGAGAACGCCTGAGAAAAACATAGTCTCGTGGAACTCGATCATAGCAGCTTATGAGAAGTACAAGGACTATAGAGAAGCTGTTGAGGTGTTTATACGGATGAACATTGAAGGAGAGAAGCCTGACCCTCATACTCTAACTTCTCTCCTCAGCGTATCAACAGGGCTTGTGAATCTGCGGCTAGGAACGCAGATGCACCAAATCGTCATCAAGAGTGTGATCCCTGACGTGCCGGTTCACAACGCTCTTATCACTATGTATTCGAGATGCGGAGAGATAACGGATTCGAGGAGAATCTTCGATGGAATGAGAGTTAAAAGAGAAGTAATCACATGGAATGCGATGATAGGAGGGTATGCTTTCCACGGTAACTCTTCAGAAGCTTTGAACCTGTTCTGGTCAATGAAAAGCAATGGGATACATCCTTCTCATATAACATTTGTCTCGGTTCTGAACGCTTGTGCTCACGCGGGACTCGTCGATGAGGCTAGAGCACAGTTTATGTCCATGGTAAACGAGTACAAGATCCAGCCGCAGATGGAACATTATTCTTCGCTGGTGGATGTAATCAGTAGACAAGGGCGGTTTGAGGAGGCCATGGGTGTGATAAAGAGTATGCCTTTTGAGCCAGACAAGACGGTGTGGGGTGCAGTGTTGGATGCTTGTAGGATTTATAACAATGTTGGGCTTGCACATGCTGCAGCTGAAGCAATGTCGAGACTTGAACCAGAGAGCTCGACACCTTATGTATTGTTGTATAACATGTATGCTGACATGGGACTATGGGACGAAGCTTCTCGAGTGAGAATGAGGATGGAGAGTAAAAGGATTAAGAAGGTAAGAGCATCAAGTTGGGTATGATGATCAAGAACTAAGAGAAGCATAAAACTTCTTCTCTACACCCAGAGAACAGAGGACGAAGGGTATGTATGAATGGTATGAAGGGTATGATGATCAAGAACTAAGAGACGGTATCAATGTCTCTATCTTTTTAGGTACTCATAGGTTCCCAAACGGCGTCGTTGAGGCTGTGGAAGAGTCACCTCCTGAATGACCCATGATTCTTGTTCGATTTTGGCAGCCATTAAAATTACTGGTGCCTTCTTACATAATCTATATAGTTTCTGCTTCATCCCATCTTCCAAATTGTTTGCCTGTCAAAAGAGTAAACCTTTTTGTGTGTTCTCTTAGTATAAAATGAATTAAAAAATTATCGTAACTGACTAGTGACATGGTCTTGTACTTCTTTGAATATTAGAGAAACTTGAGCCTTTCCAAACATCAGAGCTTTTGATTTCCTTTCTCAGCTCATACATATCCCATGATCCCAATTTTTGCTTATCTTCAGTTCATTTGAGTTTTGTTTTTACTTGTTGAGATCAAATATGTGTGTTTGGAGAGAGTTAAGGCAATAAAAAGAATTTTTAAAATAGTTATATTATCTCACGCCACGAGAATTTTCTTACGTTGGACAAATAACTATAATTTAATATTTGAGTCACATAAATCACAGGTGTTTGATATACTTCATCCGAATAAGCGTCACAATGACATTTTTCACACAAATTAAGAAAATTATTGAAATATACGTAAGTTGTTATTAATTACATCTCTATGACCAATAATATTTGAAATAAATAAAATTATTTATAAAATCAATGCAGTTTGCAATTAATTTTCAGCCGAAAATAAGTATAATTTGCATTGAAATTGTAAAGTGACACTTTTTATGTAACAAGAAAAAAAATGTTAGAATGACATTTATTATGAAACAGAAGGAATATATTTTTTGGATAATTTGGTGTTTGACATCTTGGTATCCCCTATATATTAATTGAGAAGCATTTGAAAAATTAGAACCTTAATTTTGTATTAATTAAAAAAAACCCCAAATCCTAGGTGGCACTCTAAATGCCTTCTAAATTCTATTTCAAAGAATTCTAGAATATCTAATATAAAGTATAGTTTAATCTAATGGTGTTATATTATTCCATAATTATATAACACTAGAGAACATTATATTAACCTAAAATATAGGAAGTGTGTATTCTTTCCTTAAATAAAAGCTACGGAATTACCTAATATGATTTACATATATATGACAATTAATGATTATGAATAATAAAGATTTGATAACAATTTTTGCATCCTTCTTCATTTTTGTTTAAATTTATATTATTAAAAAAATTAAACAATCACATTAACCATATAATAAAAAAATTAGATTTTCTCTCATATGTTATATTTTGAATTTTTTAAAATGACTTTAAAATTACAAAAAAGAGGAAACCTTATATGTTATATATTTTTTTTTAAAAGACTTTAAAATACAAAAATGAGGACATCTTATATGGTATATTTTTCTTATATATTAGAATTTTCTTATATGTTATATTTTGAAAATTTTTAAAACGACTTTAAATTACAAAAATGTAAGTTTTCCTTAAGTAAACGACTAAAAACATTAAAATGACATGTATCAATTCGATGGTTGATTTGAAAGCTTTCAAAACCATATGGAAGATAAAACTCAAAATAATTCAACTGTGACTATTTTAATATGTATATTAAACTTTTAAATATGATGGGGAAAACAGACAAGAACAGCCAAACCTTTTTGTCTTAACTCCACAAACCAGTTGCATCTGTAATAAAATATGAAGCTCAAACCCATTTGGTGGACTGAATTCATTATTATATATACACAAGTGCTTATAAATGTCTTAACTAAAGATTTTGCATAAACTATATCCAAGAAGCCGTTTGTAATAAAAAACAAAGAAAATCTCCCTTTAATATTGAAAGACACAAGAAGAAAGGTAATCATTAATAAAAGAGAAATATGTATAAATATACTATCATACCGATGCTGGACAATACCAAGGGTCTTGTTAGTACGGTTCACATAGTCGATTTGAAAGAATGAAAATGTAGAGTATTCCATGGAGAGTTTGCATGAGTAGAAGAGAGCAAAATGTAGCCGAAGGACAACTTGCCAGAATTATGTTCATCACCAATATTATTATGCATGATGAACGACCCTCCGGCAAGTCATCCTTGGCTGCATTATACTCTACTCCACTTCAAGCAATTCTACTCCATTGGGCATGCATGTCCTGATGTCCATCAAACTTCAAAGAGTGTTTGTGATGGGTATATGAAGTGTAATGAGAGGAAGTATTTATAATAGAGAGACGTGTAACTGCACAACGTATCCGATCCAATATAATATGCATTTACATATATGGTGATATAAATATTCGACAACCAGCTAAAGATTCGGAAAGCAAGTTGGCTCTAGTGCTCAACATAAAGCCAATAAAATGTTATAATGTCAAAAGACTCGGCCTTTCCACCATCCACTCGCAAAATCTTGTACACTTCTTAAAATTGGTATATCAATCGATTCTCTCAACCTAACTTATTAGGAGTCCGATTGGCGTGAAAGCTGTTGTGACCGTTTAAAGCCACAGTCCTCAAAGTTAATTTAAAGCCAATCAGGCTTTTAACTCCTTTTTTTTTCTCTAAAACTTCTACAGCCTTTAACCGTTTGACTGTCACATTTTTACTCTTCAAATATTGATTTGTTCTAAAGCCAGGTTCGAGAGACTTTGAGAAGGCTGTGGGTCCTTTTTAATATATATATTTTTGAATTTTTTTACAAATCTTCCTCTTCCTTTAATAAAAAGAAATTAAACAATTCAAAAAAACTAAAACGAAATTCAATAAATAGTATAACAAAATATAAATTACTTTAAATTGGATTTTGTTTGTAAAAAAATTATTAATTAGTTCTTTTCATAAAAGTGTCATTATTAATTATATTTTTGTACCAATAGTTTTTAATATAAATAAAATTATGTTTAAGATAAACATATTTAATAACAAATATTTTAGTTAAAATTTGTATAAATTATATGAAAATTCTAAATGGACATTTTATACATATTAAAATGTTAAAATGACACTTTTTTGTAAAACCAAAAAAGTAATAATCATTTATTATTAAATATATTTTAATAAAATAAATCAAATTTACATTTGTAACATTTAATATATTAGTTCGTTGCAGTTTTCAATATATATATATACACATACATTATAATTTAGCATAAATTTATTTTATATAAAGTAGTAGTCACGGCTTTTGCAGTTTTTAATACCAATTAGACCTTCAAATTTATTTTAAATGACAGCCACAATTTGCACAGCCAAAATTCTAAAGCGACAGTCTAAAGCAACAGTCGTTATCTATTTTAAAGATGTTTATTTATCTTTAACTCTTTAAACCTTAACTAATTTGGAGGATTTTTCCAAAAAAAAGAAAAACTAATTCGAAGCAGTCAACTTACACATGCTGCATCACACAAGAAAACACATTTGTCAGAATATTTTCATGATCTTTGTCCCAGAGAGATATGACAAAAATTATTAACTCCAATGTATAATCTTTTTTTTTTTTTTTTTTTGGGCAACTCCAATGTATAATCTTAAGAACCCATTTTTCAGGATCAAATTGACAGGTAGATCTTAAGATTTTAAAACTTGATCAACCACTGAACCAATATGGATGCTCTAAAGATGGTGTGGTGTCTACATTGGTCCCACTTCTTTGAACCAAATAAATATTTTACTTTTTGGAGAAATATCGAAAGTCAAAGAATTATTTGCATTAGTGGTGATTGGCCTCCATGCTGATTAAAAGAGCAATTAAGAAAAGTGATCAGGGGAATATAAAAAGAAAAACATGATAGATATGGATTAGATATTGAGAGCTGTACTTCATTTTTACAAACAGTGATTTTTTGTCAACAACAGTAAAATATTTATTTTATATACCCATGTATAGTCATTATTCATTCATGTTTTGATCTTATACAGTTATACATAACCATAAACTTCTGGTGAGTTCTTAACTTACATTCCTCACATTGTTGAAACACAAACACACACACAAAATTGAAACGATGGTTTTGTTTCTTTTGGTAAAAAAATAAAGAATTGTTATAAGTAGAACTTTACCGAATAGTTCTTACAAGGAAGACTTGAATTCCAAGACTGGATTATGATTGGTCCAGTGATCTCCCCAATTGCTCGAAGAATATTATCATAAATTAACTGGTTCTGGTATTGGTGGATTCGATTGGTCTGTGTTGTATAATTATCATCAATACAAAAAAAATTTACTTCCACTTTCGACATACAGTATATATGTTAACACATGTTCAGTTAACATTGACATAAAGCAAGATTTTTAGGGTATTAGTAATAAGACTTGAATTCAGATATCATTAGATCATCTTCAACTCATTTCTTTGTTTTTTAAAATTAAATATAAAAGAAACTATCGAAATATATACAAATAAACTATCCTAGTATAAGACTATTAGTTAAGAGTTAAAATATTAACTAATGTATTAAAGCATGTATTTATCTCGTAAGATATGCACAATTTAATATCTTGAAAACTACATTTATGTGTGTATATAAAGCAGCTCAAATTTATACACAGATCATTACAAAAAAAAACAAATAATAATTAATTAGAAAAAGAGAGAATCAGAGATGAATGCCATGAAGTTTGTTGTCCTTTTGATCTTTGTTGGATTTGTGTGTGCCAATGTTGGCGCAAGGCAGCTCCAGGAAGTGTCCAAAGAGACAAAGTTAGGCATCTCTATTCCCAAAACTGTCACTACCGCCAACGGCATTGGAGCTGAGCTTAACTACGTTTCGGTTACAACTACTGCCAACAATTATGAAAATTCCAATGCTGATGCTGATGCAGGTCCCGGTGGTCCAAGCGGAGGCGGATCTGGAACAGTCGCTAAATCTACCACTGGATCTGTCATTGCAGAAGGTCCCGACAACGTAAGTGCTAGCTAGTTCTACCAGTTATGCTTCCGGTGGCACCACTGCTGGTGCTGCAGCGGATTCCGATAGTGCTGGGGGCAGTGGTACCGCTAGCGGAGTTGCATACAGTGTTGCTGAAGGCAGTACTGGCGAGCCTTGAGCGGTTGGTGATCATGTTCAAGTCTCTGCGTATATTATAAAAAATAGTCTACAAACCCAAACACAATCTCTTTTGTATTCATAAATAAAACTAGAGATTGTCACTTTTTATTAATTATGAAATGTACATGATCTCTGTGTAATGTCTATTACAATAATTACGACCTATTTAGTCTCCGCGAATAATACATTTACATATGTATGTGTTTTCATGGTTTCTGATGACAAAATATACAACTTTGTTACATTTCATTCATGTCTGATATCGCCTCAAGATGATAGCATTTCTAATGTATTGTTCTCTTTTTTTCTTCTCAAAATGAAATAACTCTATAATAAAACTGAGTTTTATTTGAAGCATGTATTTTTGGAGTAAAAATGAACCAATGAATAAAAAATTCATTACTTCCTAAATAGAGAGTATCGGATTAGAGAAAATATTATTTTAAATTCTGTTTTAAAGTAAAAATTTGGAGTAGTATCTGGAGATGCTCTAACTCGAATCCAATAATATATAATTCTCCCGGTCGCATATGTCGAGAGACATACGTATGTTACGACTATGGTATGGAATCACGTGCGGGTTTACAAGCTAAAGAGTAAGCTGGCCAAATATGCCAAGAATCTTTCTTTCACGTGACCAGGTCTTAAACTCAACTTCCATCTCCTGTTTCTGTCTGATGTTAGATGGAATAACACTCCAGACTCCACGTTACAAACAGAATTATAAAGAATCAAATTATGCAATCTTATATTTAATAATGAATTTAATATAATTTAATTTTTAAAAAAACGTCAATGTTTTGTTCAGGGCTTTTAGATTATGCAGAAGGAAACATTCGTCAGAGATTTCCTCTTAAGCCAGAGGTTCTACCAGTCAGGTATTTGGGATTACCTCTTTGTTCTAAAAGACTATCAGTCAAAGACTGTGATCCATTAATATCTCAGATCAGAAAAAAAAATACAATGCTTAGATGAATAGGCACTTGAACTTGGCGGGTAGGCTCACTCTCGTTTCTTCGGTTATCCCAGGTATTATATGCTTCTGGACATCTGAATTTTGTATTCAGGGAAAGGTTTTGAAGATGATAAATAGCTTATGTACTTCCTTTCTTTGGCATGGTTGTCTGGATAATCCTATAGGTGCTAAATTCTCTTGGCAAGATGTTTGTTGCCCTAAAGTAGAGGGAGGTTTAGTGCTGAGGAATTCAGCCTCTTGGAATATAGTTTTTGGACTCAAGCTTATTTGGTTGCTTCATTTCAGAGCTGGATCTTTATGGGTTGCATGGGTTAGTATGAAAGATCTCAACCGGTACTCATTTTGGTTGTCTCAGCTTACTGTACGCAACACTTCTTGGATGTTTCAAAGGCTTGTTAATTTGTGCCTTGTAGCACAGTCTCTGGTTTTCTATGAGATTAGTTGTGGTGGTGAAACTTATTTCTGGCCGGATCCATGGACTCCTTTTGTCCTTTTGATTCAATACCTGGGTACTTCGGGTCCATCGAACCTAGGGATTTCGATTGACTCACTTTTGAGTGATTGCTTCGTTAACGGTAGCTGGACTTTGTCTCATCCCTGTTCGGAAAGACAGGCTCAACTACATATTTACATCTCCACTTTATCTTTGGGACATGGCATGAGAGTTGATGGTGTTACGAGGAATAAATTTAATTCAAAGGAGATTTGGAATTATGCAAGACATAGGAGGCAGCCCCGTTCTTGGACATCTTTGGTGTGGCACTCCGCATCGATTCCTAAGCATGCCATTAATTCATGGCTTTTCATGTTAAACCGAAACACCACTATGGACAGGCTACTATCGTGGAGTCTAGATGTTGAAGGTACTTTTTTGCTTTGTGGTTTACAGCAAGAATCCAGATATCATTTGTTTTTCGAATGCGTTTTCTCAGCCGAGGTTTGGAGAACGTCTTTGATTCACTTGGGTGATTCAAATGCTCCTACTAGTTGGCAAAGTGTTATTGACTGGTTGTCTATCTTCCCCCAGGATGGACTGCTCAAACTGGTTGTACTGCAGATATGGCAAGCATCTTTGTATGGAATTCGGAAGGAGCGGAATCGTCGTTTCCATCTAGGAACAACTGTCTCTCCATCCAAAATTTCTGATGGTGCCATTCGTGTAGAAAGGTCCAAGGCTATTACTCTAAAGAATTCAGGAAGGAATTTGGGAAGTGAGATCCTCGCTTTCTGGTCTGTGGTTTAACTCCAGTTTCTTGCTTCTGCAATCTTTACATTGGAGCTAATTGAATGTGCTCTCCCCCCCCTCTTCTCCGTTCTTTTAAAAGTTGTAATGTTTGTTTTCTCCCTCTTGTGTATCTCTGTACTTTCTTTTATCAATATGAATTCCTTAAAAAAAGAACTCAGATCGATACCAAAGTACCACATTACAAGATCTATTCGAATATTTTTTACAACTCAGATCGGATACAATTTCAGGTTTTTCAATTTGGATTGATTTAGATTTTGGATCAGTTGCCTAACTTATACTCACATAATTTATGGCTATGAAAGTACATCTCACCAAGTTAGAATCTGTTATATGTTTTCATCTTAACTGGAACTGGATCATGTACCTTTTTTTTTTTGAAACACATTTATATTAGAAGATCAAACCAAAGTAGTTGTAGCCACTAATGCCAGTTCAGCAGACAAGACCTGCTTTGCTAGCTTATCAGCCTCAGCATTTTTCATACGAGAAATCCAATGAAAAGAGACACATTCAAATGAGGAGGCTAAAGAGAGGATATCTGTTAAGATCCCATAGCGACCAATAATCGATGATTTCGTCTTGAGAGCTTTGATCAATATGGCTGAGTCCGACTCGCACCGAATCCTTGATAGTCCTAGCTCTCTGCACTTTCCTAAAGATTCCCGGAGGGCCAGAGCTTCGGCGACCAACGGTGATCTCACATGGTGAGCGGGAATAGAGTAATGGGAGACTCTGCTTTGTGATTCCACTGTCCATCCAAGACCTGCAATCTTTTGGTCTTCATTCCAAGCAGCATCAGTTTTGGTGAGAAAACAGTTTGGTGGTGTAGGGCCTGGGGGGTTCAGCTTGTGGTTTTTCGGAGGTGGTGTCACTTGAAAAGATCCCCATTCACGAGCCAGTGCAATGGCTTTGGGGAGCGTTTCATCTGCTGGTTGAGGTTTCCCATTGAACACCAGGTTGTTTCTTGCAGTCCAGATACTCCATAATATCCAGGGAGCAAGCTGGCCTTCTGTTACTCCCATAGGCGGTAGATTCTTCCTCGTCGTCAGATCACACCATAGGCTTCTCAGAACTATAGATTCATTGTACTCAATACTTAGGAAAACAGGGGCAGATAACCAAACCTGTTTCGCAAAAGTACAGTGAAAGAACAAGTGATCTATAGTTTCTGGTAGGTTGCATCGCTTACACTTCCCATCTACATTGATTTGTCGAGCTCTCAGAGCCTCTCCAGCTGGTATTGCTCGATGTAGTACTTTCCAAGCAAACAGTTTTGTCTTTGGTGAAGTTTTCAGGTTCCAGACCATTTTCTTCCACTCGAAAGCCAAGTCTTCATGTGATATGTCCATCGGACTAGTGCGGTTGGAGAGTGCACTCACATACCCTGTCTTGGTGGTGTAGTTTCCTGATTTCGAACCCAACCACGTGAGTTTATCCGGAGCTCCCGTTATGCTTGGTTTGATAGCCAATATTTTTGATTCCTCAAAAGGGAGCACCAGTTTAATCATGTCAATGTTCCAGGTCCTGTGATCAGGAAGCAGGAGATCAGACACTGTGAGATTTTGGAACTCCAGCGGGGCTGGTCCCATGGGTCTCTCTTGGCCGTCACAGTTGAGCCAAGGTTTGTCCCAGATATTGATGCTTTCTCCATTCCCCACTTCCCAGCTTGCATTGCTCATGATGATGTCGCGTCCGGTTAGCACTCCTCTCCAGCCATGGGAGATGGCGCTTTTAGCTGTGACAGTGAGAAAATCTTCAGTTGGGCAATACTTTCCGATCAGGATGCGTCCGAGCAAGCACTCCGGGTTGTTTATGAGCCGCCATGTGAGTTTAGCTAGATAAGCTTCATTGAAGCTCTGGATGTCCCTGAAATCAAGTCCACCATGTTCCTTAGGTCTTATGAGTTTTTCCCATGCTATCCATGCCATTTTTTTGCTATCCATACGATCGTCCCACCAAAATCTGGTGAGTGCTGATTGGATTCTCTTACAAAGCGAAACCGGAAGCTCAAAACAGGACATTGCGTGTGAAGGGACTGATGAGAGGACACTCTTAAGCATAGTCATCTTTCCAGCAGTTGATAGGAATCTATTAGACCATCCTCTTGCCTTTTGCCTGATTCGGTCAACTATGGAAGAGAAGAGATCACTTTTGGACCTTCCGAAGTGTTCCGGTAACCCGAGATACTTCCCAACTCCTCCTTCTTTGTGGATTGATAGGGTATCTTGTACCACCGTTTTCAGCGACCGTGGTGTTTTGTGAGAGAAGGAGATAGATGATTTTTCTGTGTTGATAGATTGTCCGGACGCCTCTTCATAGCGTTTGAGAACCTTGTGTAAAGCCTCACTTCTCTCCTTACTGGCCCGGACAAAAAACATTGTATCTTCCGCGAATAGAAGATGGTTTACTCGAAGAGTCCCTCGAGCTACCCGAATCCCTTCAAGTGATCCGTCTTCCTGCGCTTTGTTACATAATCCCGAGAGTACCTCACTACATAGTATGAATATGTATGGGGAGAGTGGGTCTCCTTGACGGATACCACGACTCGGTGTGACTCTTCCTCTAGGAGAACTGTTAATGAGGAAGGAGTACGTAACAGTAGATACGCATTGCATGATTCACGAAATCCATTTGGGGTGGAAACCTAATCTCTGAAACACTAGCCTTACGAACTCCCATTCGAGCCGGTCATAAGCTTTACTCATGTCAGTTTTCACCGCCATAGAGCACCGCTTCTCTGCATCTTCCGTCTTGAGATAGTGCAAAACCTCGTGAGTAATAAGCACGTTATCTGATATCGCTCGTCCCGGTACAAAGGCAGACTGATTTTCTGAAACGATGCTCGAGAGTAGCGGTTGGAGTCTCTTAGTCAAGATCTTGGAAATGATCTTGTAATACACATTGCATAAAGCTATGGGCCTGTACTCCGAAACGCGCTGCGGGCTGGGAATCTTCGGTATTAGCCGGATATGAGTCTCATTTATTCTGGGAGGTAGACTGTCGGTTAGGAAGAACTCCTGTATCTCATTCACTATGTTTTTACCGATGGTTTCCCAGTTTGTGTGGAAGAAGCTAGCGGAGAACCCGTCTGGTCTGGGATCATGTAGCTTATATGTTTTGTTTTTGATACATAACAATAGGGAAGGAATGTAAACCTTTTGAAGCTCTATATTTGCTGAGAAATCTTCCGATCCTTAAACCATAATTCGTGTCACAGATATAAATTTTTGATATTAAAAAAATGATAAACCATATATGTTATATATAATTACTAAGAAACTAAATACAGTTGACCAAAGCTGTAGAGGTAAACATAATATAATATGAGAAATACCATAATGTAGTATTTAAGATCACTAAGTCCCTCTGCGTTCTTATTACCAAAAGGGTGCCTGAAGCAAATCCAGTCCCTCTGCACAAAGTTTCTATGGAGTGGAAAGATCACAGGAAACGCTAACGTGAAGATTGCATGAACAACAGTATGCCTACCGAAACGTGAAGGGGGGATAAGGTCTACGTGATTTTGGTCTGTGGAACAAAAAACTCTGTTTGAAGTTAATTTGGAGGTTGTTCAATGATGCTAAATCTCTCTGGACAGATTGGATCAAGGAACTAAGACCGCTTGGCGGAGCCTCTTGAAACTAAGACCGCTTGCCGCTACGTTCCTGCGAGCTGAACTGGGAAATGGTTCCACTATCAGTTTCTGGTGGGATCAGTTGACACCTATGGGGCCGTTGATAAAAAGATTTGGACTCAGAGGACCGCTGGAGCTCTCTGTCCCTATCAATGCGATTGTTTCTGATGTTTATGCTGAGGATGGTTGGCGCCTTAGAGGTGCGCGCTCACCAGCTGCAGAGGAGCTCCAAATTTAACTATCCATCCGCGTGAGCAGGTAAAATATTTGGTATCCTCTGTCTGGTTCAAAGGAGCGGTGCCACGACAAGCTTTCACTCATTGGGTTGCTCATTATGATCGACTCCCTACAAGGGAGAGATTAGTAAGTTGGGGTATGCAAGTGCCACTATGCTTCTGGCACCACCACCAACCCTTGAGCGATTGGTGATCATGCTCAACTCTCCGCGTATATTAAAAAAATACTATACAAACCTAACACAATCTCTTTTGTATTCATAAATAAAACTAGAGATTGTCAGTTTTATTAATTATGACATAATGTACATGCTCTCTATGTGTAATGTCTATTGTATATGACATAAATACAGTAATTACGAACTATTTAATCTCCACGGATGATATCGCCCTCGGCTAACTCAAATCCAATAATAATTCTCGCGGTTGCCTAATCGCTATAAGAAAATAGCTCCAATTAGACCAAAAAAGAAAATCGCTCCAATTACTGGTGGGTTCACCGGGTCTATCATCATCAACATCAAGATCATCACCATCTCTCCGAGGAGTGCCTTTCCTCCCGATATTATGAGGTACTGGAGTTTGTCTATTTCCATAACCGATTTGCTATCTTATGCAGGGTCCGTTTGAGGCCTTAAGATGCAATGAATTTCATTTCGGCTGTATTCTGAAGTGCGGATTGAGTGGTAATGTCACACTTCAAAGTGATTAAATCTCAAGCTTCTGGCGTTGCCCTGAACTTTCAATGCATTAAAATCTCTTCCTATTTGTAATCCAAATGTTTGATAAGTAATGAAAGTTTGTGTTCAGAAAAAATAACAGACACCTTATACAGGTAAACATATATTAATCTTGGAATAACGATTACATAAAATAGAAATATGACACAGTTCTGCCTTAAAGAATAGCCAACGAAAAATGAATGATTAGAAATATGCGCATGCCCAGCTTTGGGGATTGAGTGTCTTGCGACCACTGACAAGAACATGGATAGTTAATGGGTTCTTCGCTGAGAATCCCCTGTATTAATTGAGAAGCATTTGAAAACTTAAAATTTTAATTTTGTATGAATTAAAAAAAACTTCAAATTCTAGGTGGCACTCTAAATGTTTTCTAAATTCTATTTCAAAGAATTCTAGAGCATTTAATATAAAGTAT
>NC_027756.1:13115631-13116182 GCF_000695525.1 Brassica oleracea var. oleracea | reverse complement strand
TTTAGCACCATTCTAGATTTACTGATTGCAGATAGTACTAAAGATGCCAAGTGGATAAACCTGTCAACTATACACACTTGCCTTGATTGTTTGAAGGAACCAAAGCTGACCTCCAACACTAAACCTGACATAATCGCTTGTCTTGGGGCTTGGTATACATGGGATCGGATTCTTCAGACAAGTCTGGAAGGTAACACCTTGTGTAGATTCATTTATCACATTTCCTCTCTCTATTTCGACCATAGAGTAGTTAGTTAGTTTTTATCTAAACAAAACAAAAAATCTGAAATTTATTACTTAATTAGGACTTAGGATTTAGTTAGGAGGAATCTGAACAGGACTTGGTTGCTAAAACCATTAAGGCTTGATTCATAAAGATTCCAATAAAAGAATTCGAACGGGACTTGGAGGCGGCAATCTTCAAGGCTCGCTTCACAAGAATTCTTGGATATTGGTCAAAAAGAAGTGAACAGGGGTTGGTGGCAACCACCACTAAGTCTTGACTCATGGAAGCCTGTCCAATCTTGGTCACTGATCTTGCAATATAAGCA
>NC_027756.1:13097405-13112547 GCF_000695525.1 Brassica oleracea var. oleracea | reverse complement strand
CTCTCTCTCTCTCTCTCTCTCTCTCTCTCTCTCTCTCTCTCTCTCTCTCTTGCAGAAATTAAGAATACAATGGTGGCCAAAAAGCTCTCTTTGCCTCCTAACACTTAGGCAAGTATATAACTATTAGGTTAAAAACTTGTCAGGGGTAATCTTGTAATTTGGTGAAGCCTTGGGTTTAAAGTCTGCTGGAACCAAGTCGCGCATCTCGACATCGATCGATGGTACGGAATGTACATCGATCGATCATAATCTTTAATCGTCGAGGCTTTTCTTTTGTATCGATCGACGGCACTGGATGTGCATCGAACGATTGCTTCTTCTTCGTATCGACCTCTAATGGTCAGCTCAGATGAAATCTCTTTTAAGCTCCTAAATGCTCCATAATCTCCACTTTACTCCAAGACACTCCTGAACCTGAAAACATACCTAATAGGATATAATATATAATGTATAGATAGTAAAATACTTATATACCATGGATGAAAATGGGTCAAATCCATGGTATATCAACGTTACTCCAACAAAGACAGAAACTGCATTGGTTCCTGTTATTGATGCTCGTAACAACCGCCCGAGTTCTCTGTGATGCTTCTCGTGTGGTGAGATTAGACATCGTTAAGCTAATTTCCCGACTCGTAATCGTCGTGGGCTTCTTCTAGATTCTGCAGGTAATGATGTTGAAGTTATCTATGACAACGTTAAAGACGGCTGTGAGGAAGAACCTGAAGTTTTGATAGCCGATAGTGGCTCCGCTCTGATGGTTCGTCGAGTATGTCTGGCCCCTCATGGAGCCGATAACAATCCTCAACGCCATAACCTTTTCCACTCCAAGTGCACCATTAGCGGAAAAGTTTGCAAATTCATCATCGACTCTGAAAGTAGTGAAAACGTTATTGCAGAAGAAGTGGTCAACAAACTTCAACTAGCCACAGAACTTCATCCTTATCCCTATAAATTGGCTTGGCTCAATCAAAAGACTGATTTGCTGATTACTCGCCGCGCACTATTCTCTTTTTCAGTAGGCGAGTCGTATAAAGACCAAATTCAATGTGACGTCGCACCCATGGATGCGTGTCATCTCCTTTTGGGACGACCTTGGATATTCGATCGCCGCATCCAACATGATGGCTTTCTGAATACCTATAGTTTCCACTTCAATAACCGTCACTTCACACTTCAACCGTTCGAACCTGAAAAGCACAACCCGTCGCCGTCTCCCGTTCTTATTCTCAATCGCAAGCCTTTTGAGACATCAATGCGTGAAAAAGGACTTGTGTTGATCCTTATCAACTCAACACCATCTTTGTCAGCTCCTACAGTTCCAGCCGCGTTCACGCCTTTGTTACAAGAATTTTGTGACGTCTTTCCTGATGACTTACCTCCAGGACTGCCGTCTCTTCGCGATATTCAGCATAGAATTGATCTAGTTCCTGATGCAGTTCTTCCTAATAGAGCTCATCATCGTATGAGTCCTAGTGAGCATGAAGAGCTCAGTAGACAAGTTGAAGAACTTATTGTGAAAGGATTTTTACGTGAAAATTTAAGTCCATGTGCAGTCCCGGCTTTACTCATTCCAAAGAAAGATGGCTCTTCGCGCATGTGTGTCGATAGCCGCGCCATTAACAAAATAACGGTCCGTTATCATTTTCCCATCCCCCGCCTGGACGAATTACTTGATCAAATTGGTGCAGCTTCGGTGTTTTCTAAACTAGATTTAAAGAGCGGCTACCATCAGATTCGTATCCAGTCCGGTGATGAATGGAAGACAGCATTTAAGACAAAGAAAGACTCTTTGAATGGCTTGTCATGCCATTTGGGTTGTCCAGTGTGCCTAGTACTTTTATGCGGGTCATGAACCAGGCACTTCGTCCTTTTATTGGAAAGTTTGTGGTGGTTTACTTCAATGACATTCTCATCTTTAGTATGTCACTAGCCGAACACATCAACCATCTCCGCGAAGTCCTACTTATTCTACGTCGTGACCAGCTATATGCCACGATAAAAAAATGTGAGTTCGGGTCCGAGCAAGTCCATTTTCTCGGATATATCGTTTCTGCTCAAGGTTTGGCCGTCGATCCAGAAAAAGTAGAAGTTATTCAATCTTGGCCTGTCCCGGCAACCTTATCTGAGACTCGGAGTTTTCACGGCCTTGCCTCATTCTACAGACGTTTTGTTCCTCAGTTTAGTACTCTAATGGCGCCGATAACTGACTGCATTAGGCGTGAAAGCACGTTTTCGTGGACTCCAGAAGCATCTCAAGCCCTTAGTATCATCAAACAGAAGCTTAGTACTGCTCCTATCTTGGCTCTGCCTGATTTTTCTCAGGTGTTTGAACTTCATTGCGATGCTTCTAAATATGGCATAGGTGCAGTTTTAAGTCAGCGTACTCGTCCCATCGCTTTCTTTAGCGAGAAGCTAAGTGGAGCTTGTCTCTAATATAGTACGTATGATGTTGAATTCTATGCCGTCGTGCAAGCCATTAAACACTGGCGGAATTATCTTTTTCATAAAGAATTTGTCCTTTTTACTGATCATGATGCTTTGAAGCACCTCCAAAGTCAAGAGAAGGTTTATGCACGTCATGCCGCATGGGTTGCCTATTTACAGAAATTCACTTTTGTTATTAAGCATACGTCTGGCGTTTCTAACCGTGTCGCTGATGCATTGAGTCGCTGGCGCTCTCTTCTTGCTGTCTTACATGTTTTGGTTCCTGGATTCGCCACCTTTTCTGACTTGTACGAGTCAGATGCTTTCTTCGGGAGTATCTTACATGACGTCGAGTCTGGTGTATCACGTGATTATACATTGCATGAGGGGTTTTTGTTTCGGGGTGATCGTCTTTGCGTCCCAAGTTGCAGTCTTCGCCTCCAGCTTATTTCCGAGACACATGGTGAAGGCCATGTTGGTCGTGATCGCACATTGCATCTCCTCTCCAATTCCTACTTTTGGCCGACCCTCCACCGCGATATTGAGCGGTACGTTGAGAGATGTGTCGTCTGTCAGCAGGCGAAAGGCAGTGCTTCCAATGCAGGCCTTTACTTACCATTACCAGTCCCGACCCAGCCTTGGACCGACATCAGTATGGATTTCGTGGTGGGACTTCCTCGTACTCAGCGAGGATTCGATTCAATTTTTGTCGTGGTTGATCGTTTTTCCAAGATGGTTCACTTCATTCCTTGTAGAAAAACTACAGATGCTCTCCAGGTCGCCACATTGTTCTTTCGAGAAGTTTATCGCCTCCATGGGTTGCCAACTTCAATTGTTTCAGATCGTGACTCTCGGTTTTTAGGACACTTTTGGCGATCTCTTTGGAAGATGTTGGGTACTAGTCTTGATATGAGCTCAGCTTATCATCCTCAAACGATGGTCAAACTGAAGTTACTAATCGTTCCTTAGGGAATTTACTTTGTTGCCTTATCGGTGATGTTATCCGAACTTGGGATTCTAAAATTCCCCAGGCTGAATTTGCTCATAATCAAGCTTTGAATCGGAGTTCGGGGTTCAGCCCTTTTCAGGTCGTATACGGTCTACTTCCGCGGGGTCCTCTTGACCTTACCACACTCCCGGATCAGACAAGACGTCATGGCGTGGTATCTGATTTTATTGACGACATTCATGCGATTCATGGTCAGGTGGTCTCCAACCTGCAAGCTTCCTCTGCGTCTTATAAAGCGGCCGCAGATACTCATCGTCGCCGGTTGGTGTTTGAGGTTGGCGATCAGGTTTGGGCGTTTTTAACAAGGGATAGAATTCCTGCTCATGCTTACAATAAGTTAAAGGCAAAGAAGATTGGTCCTCTAACAGTTCTTGAACGTATCAACGATAATGCCTATCGACTTCAGCTTCCCGCCAACATTTCTACATCAGATCTCTTCAATGTTCAACATTTGTCTCGTTATCTCCCTCCAGATCCTGTCCACGATTCGGGGTCGAATCTTTCTAACCCCGGGGAACCTGATGCAGCATCATAGTTCCTTTACCGCCAAGCAATTGTTTCAAACTTCCTATTTAATGTTGGATTTCCTTTTCGGTTTTTAAGTTGTTATCTTTCCTTTTCTTTTAAGTTTCCTAAACCTAGAGGGATAAGTCGTGTGTGACCGTCCCTAAACGCCTATTTAAAGGCTTCTTCTTGTTCCATTAAACTCAGTTTTTGAAAGTTACTAATCAAGAGATTTCTCTTAAGCCTTGTGTTGATTCGATTAAATTCATCAATCCGAGAGCCTTGCATCGAATTTGATTCAATTCTTCGATTCAAGAAGTCAGGTCTCTGAAAATTTAACCTAAATCTTTAGATTTGAGTTGAGTTACTGTTGATACTCTGCACCACCTTCACTCCGATTAGCCATGGCAGAAAAGTGAGGATTTACTGTCACATGAGAGAAGACACAAGCTTCGGTGAAAGCCAAAACCATTTCAACCTAATGGGGGTCCCTTACAGAAACGGATCAAAAGGGATGTGAGAAGCTTGCAAAGATTGAGATTAGTTGACCGACGTTAAAGAAAAAACCCGAACTATGTCGGAGCTAAGATCCGCACTAGACGGATGAACAAAACCGGATTGAGTACCGGACACAAGCTCCGAACTAGTCGGAAACAAAAAGAACAGAAAAAACTAATTACAAGGCAAAATCGGAATCAAAGTAAATAATGAACGGGATTACAAAACCAAGTAAAACAAGTTTGGATATTGAAATATAGGGGTTTCAAATAAAGAAAATAGTTATTATTGTGAGATTATACAAAATGGATTTTTTTTGCCAACCTTTTTATATTTGATTACATAAAAACAAACAATACATATTTTACAGTTAAAGTCCACAAAATAGAATAAATTTAGAGATAAATATCACTAAGACGCATCTCTTATATATTAAAAGATAAATATTTGATATTAATGCGTTTATACTATGTTCACCACGTGACAGTCTCACATCGATTCGAGAATGTGTATACGTGTCACATGTAGAAAGCTTCTCAAACCAACTTTACAAATGTGTTATAATGGTTTTTTCTAAATAAACCTTAACAAAATCGCTTTCCTAATATAATATTTTACGGTTTGTTTGTCAATATAAAATTCACATACGTGGTTCCTCGGGTTATACAAAGACTACACATAGAAATACAATTTGTAAGAAACTAATTGACATTTCTTCTCCTTCATAAACCTCTCAAACTCTATTACACAATATACTCTAGTGTTCTTTATCAATACTAAACTCACACACAATTTCAATTTGCTAATATATTACATGACACATTTTATAAAACACAACTCAAATAATCTCACACTTTAAATATGATTAGTTTAGAGTTCCATATCAAAACAACATAAATCATAAATAACTTTGGGTCAATCAGTGACGGATCATTGCATGCCTCTTTTTTACTCAATAATAGTTGAAATTGGAATTTTTTTAATGTTTTCTTTCACCATCGACCAAATTTTAGAGAAATGATTTGTTTTGATAATTTATTTTTCTTTTTCTTTAACGATTATCTAAATTTGATTTAATTTTGTATGCTTTTAGAAATTATAATATGAAACTATTGGTTTGACATCATGACTATCTAAAACTCATATACCATGAAACCAAACAAATAATAATAGTTTTTGGTATATCATCCAAAAAAAACAAAAAACTTCAAGCATTTAACCGAACAAACCAAAATAAATATAGGTTTAGAATGGTAGTGATATTTCAAAAGATTAAAAATCGAAAAAATCAACCTAAAACCGAATCGATATCTAGATTAAAAAAACTAATGTCTTTTTTATCTAAAGATAACGAAATAAATAATTTCATCATGCGTAAGGCGCAGATTATTACCTAGTGATTAATTACAGAACATTAATCTCAACATCGACAATTTTGGAAATATCGAAATTTTCACCACACACGTCACCATCACATCAGTGTCTAATCTCCTTTGCGGAGATTTATACCGCCGACGATGAAATTGACAACTCAATCATCTTCACCGTGAAATTTCAACTTTTATTACCATTTTGTAAAGCTTTTACAATCTTATGGAATTGATCACCTGAAGATAATGGTTAGATATAAACATGATCGCCATTGTTATTAGGATCCTAGATGATTGTAACAATGACAACGACCATAAAACGACAAGAAGCTCCTAATACTCATATCATGTTCTAAACGATTCGAAACATCTTGAGACTAATCAAAGAGAACCTACACTCAGAAGACTAACTGATAAGAAGAGTATAAGGAATCATTTTTATCCATCTAAACTTGGCTTAACAATATGGACAGTTACAGTAAAATAAAAAGAGAAGGATCAGGCAGACAAATGAATCATAGGTAAACTTGTAGAATGTTGATGCAGGGGAAGCTCCACTAACACAAAGATATTATTTAGTCTTTGAAAACCTGATAACAATGTTTTATTAAATTCGTTGAGATCCGTATAAATCTACCAAAATAAAATATAAAGACTTTTTTTAACTTTTATTAATCCGATCATAAAACTGAATACAAATCAAAGTATCAAGAAAGAAAGCATTTATGAGTTCACACAAAAGAAAATTCGAATCATTGGATTTCATTGCCATAAGGATCACCAGATCCTTTGCTTGCTTCCTCGTACGTTCTCGAATTAGTCGCTGAATCAATATTAGGGTTTAATCCCGCAAGCTGCATAATGTTCTCAATCTCTTTGACAACCTCACCCATGGATGGTCTCTTCACTCCTTCTTCATCCACACATCTCAAAGCAAGATCCACATACTTCTCAAACCCATTTAGATTTCCACTGTTTGCAATGATAGTCGTGTCCACCAATTCTTGCAGGTCATACAAGTTCATTGATTTATCCATTTTTGCCTTCACTTCTCTCACCACATATTTGCCACCCTCTATCGGACTTTTACCAGTTAATAGCTCAAGCATCACCACACCAAAACCATACACATCGCTCTTCTCAGTCAATTGATTCGTCATGTAGTACTCAGGATCCAGATAGCCCTAACACAAGTTATAACGCGAGTTCAGAGACAGATCTAGAAACATTTTTTATTGGAGAAACAATATTATAAGTAGCAAAATAATATTAGTAGGGGGCATCTGATCTAGATAGCCCTAACACAAACAATAACATGAGTTTAAATGTGTGTGAGAAAGATAAATGATTCTCTACTCACCATAGTTCCTTTCACTTGTGTTGTCACATGATTTTTCTCAGGGTCTCCCACAAGTTTTGAGAGGCCAAAGTCGGCAACCTTTGCATTTAGACTTTCATCAAGTAGTATATTATTTGATTTGATGTCTCTGTGTATAATTGGTGGATCAGCAAGCTCATGAAGATAAGCCAAACCCTTGCTTGACCCAAGTGCTATTTTGAGCCTTCTTGTCCAGTCAAGTCTAATACCATTCTTGCCTGCATTATCATCAAAATTAATAAAAGCTAATGAGGTTAATATACAAAAGAAGAGGGATTCTTAGACCATCTCAAATGTATTTTGTTATATTTACCTCTGAAATAGAGAAATTTTATAATATAGGTGAAGTTTACTCCAATATGTTATTCTAAAATATCGATCTCTAGTTATAGAGTAAAAAATAGAGATATGGAGGAAAAATAGTAATCTATATTTTAGAGGATGAAATAGAGTTGGGTTGGAATCGATTTGACTCTAAATGCTATTATAGAGGTAAATATATGCTCTTACTACCTGATAGACTATCTGTAAGAGAGCCATTTGGAATGTACTCGTATACAAGCATTTGTTCATTTCGATCAAAACAAAAGCCTAAGAGCTTGACAACATTCTTATGATGGACCCTTGAAAGAAGCTCAATCTCAGTTTTAAATTCTAACTCCCCTTGTGAAGATCCTTGTTGCGCTCTTTTGATGGCTAGGAGTTTTCCAGAGGGAAGAATCCCTTTGTACACCTGTTTCACCATCATATTGGGATTTGATTTAATCTAATACCATTTCTTGTTTCAACTGAGGCCATTGTAATTAAAGACACAAACCTTGCCATAACCTCCACCTCCAACATCATTTGCCTCTGAGAAGTTGTCCGTGCATTTCCTCAACTCTTCAAAAGTAAATGCTTTTGCTCCCGTTAGCTGCGGAGCATCGACACTGCTTGTACTCTGATTCCATTTGGCTGCAAGAAACATTGTCATTATTTTCAACAATCGTAGAAAAGTGTTTTGTAAAAGTAAAACCATTTATTCTTACCAAAAGGATTATTTTGACCAGTGGCTTTCTCTGCTCTCTTCTTCTGCCTAAGACCGTAAATCCCAGCTATGGTTAACAACATTACAAGAACCACGGCACCAACTACTGCTCCGATGACAATGCCCGTGTTTGTTGAAATGGAACCTCCTACATGTGGGTCAAAAATCAGAGTAGATGAGTAAACCAGATTTATATCCGGTTAGATTGTGTGGTGTTGTCTTTTTCAATAATACCAGAAAACGGACGGTACTGATCAGCTCTGAAAATGTAAGGCCCAAATATTTCAGGAGGGTCATATGTATGAGTGCTAAACGCAGAAATAGCACTATTCATTTCTGTCTGATTAAAGCTCTCCTTGTCCAATGGAAATAACAAGAGGTCTACTAGAAGCTGATGACCAGTTGCAGTCTCTCTAAAGTTTCTGATGGCCACGGAGTCCACTTGATAACTGGGGTCCCTAAAGAAATCTGCTATCCCCTGATGGAGCATTATGAAGTTGGTGTTATTGGAAAAACCTGAGAAGGAAGGAGACCTGAAGATGAGTTTTCCTGTAATTGGATACACACAGCGGCAAGCTGGACTCGGTTCCCTGCCTTGACCACATGGTGAACAGTTTATTTGTGGAACAGAAAAATCAGTACTAGGTTGGATTTCTTTGCAGAAGTCACTCTGTTGATTCCCTGCTTCTCGGCACACTGGATTATCTGCCAATCTGTAAAAATACTACACACATCATAAGTAGTTGACTGGAAAAAAATAAAAATATTTGTGAAGTGATACATACATTACTTGGATGCCTTTATTAGCTTCTGGTTTATAATTAGTTATTTCATTGTTTTGTAAATCCACAAGCTCTAATTGTTTGCTATAGTTGGTACCAAAATCCAATGTTGCATTTAACTGATTGCGCTTTAATACACTGCAAAGTCAATTTAAAAAAACAACCCAGTTAATACAAGTGTGAGTTGGCTTCTCAAATGAAAGTTTCATGTTTAGCTTTACTCACACAGTCTGCAATAGAGTAGGGGCAAAGAGCAAGATTGGTATTGGACCTTCGAGTTGGATCCCTTCCATCCTTCTACCAAGTAGAAGACCATTTTTTGGTTTAAGTCGGCTTGAGTTAGGGTCGGTCCGGAAATCCAAAACTATATTTAAGTTTAGAGAGTAGCATTCGGTTAGAGCCGTTCTTAATATTGACAAATTGCTTTAATATTTTTATCCAAATTCTAGTAAACCAAATATGAAAACTGTGAATATACCTTAATATATATGATCATTATAAGAGTCACATCATAAATTTGACAAATGTGCATTCTTCTTCGTGGAGAACATTATTTTCTCTAAAATACAAAATCATAATTTATTTTATTATGTGCTTAGTTTTAATTTACATTCGATTATTCAAAACTCACTAAATATTTTTTTCTGATAGTATGATTTAAAGCATATGAAAAACGCTCTTGTTACAGAAAAGTTTTTAATGATTTTATATTCGAAAACAAAAATTTAAAATTATTTCTTACAAAAAAGTTAGATGTCTTACATTGATGAAAGTGATGCATAAAACATTTAATCTAAAGGATCCGAAATATTTGGAAGCCAAGCCAGACAGAACTCAAATATTTACGAATTTTATAGATTTTAGACTGAGCTAGGCCGTGTAAGCCCAATTGACATCCATACATAATGTCTTAAAATTGCCCTGAAGAAAAAAAGAAAACTTCATTAATATCCATGTTCGAAAAACCAGGTAAGGCAAACGCCTAACCAGCGATAGTCGTATGGCAGATCACCACCATGGATTAGTTGGTTTTAATCGGCCAGTTAATCGGAATTTGTATTACTCCGTGTTATTGATTTAGTAAATGTTTAAAACTTAATTTATTTTAGTTGGATCCTTTTTTTTTCAGCAACAAACAGATTTATAGACTCTGTAAACCAAACCGGTAGCTCCGCATCCATATGGACAACAAAGGAGGGTTGCTTTCTTGCACTGCGTGCTAGACTGTCCGCCCTTAAATTATACGTCCTTGGTATATGGATAAGCTCTGAGTTGTGGAGACTGCTTTGTAGGACTTTGATGTCTTCCAGATAACTTGCAAATGCAGGTCATTCTTCAGGTTCAGAAACCATCTTCACCAATTGAGAATAATCTGTCGCAAAAGTAACCGTGAATTGTCTTAATATATTCCATCCCCCAAATAAGCGCCTCTATCTCCGAATGAAGGGGTGATTGACTCACTCTAGTATTCCTCGCTCCCATCAAACTATCAAAACCTTCCAAAGTATTGTACCACCCTTTTCCCGAGTATCTATCATTTTCTTTCCATGATTCATCTGTATAACAGCATCTACCATGAATAGTTAGTACTATCGCATTCACTACCAATCGTGCCTGATCAGTTCGCTGTGTATGGGCAATTTCCGCCTCGGCCCAGAGCACCAACTTGGTTTCTGCCAACTTGAGGGTATCCCGGGGGTCAATATCCAAATGGCTAAATACCTTATTGTTCCTTCTTTTTCATATATACCATAGAATCCATGAAAAATGATAATCATCTATTGTCGGAGAGACTCTCCAAAATAAATGATCCATATTTGCAAAAAGTGATTGACAGGGAAAAATATCTGGATTTGACGGATTCCGTGAAAGCGCCCAGACCTGAATTGCCGGTGGACATTCAAAGAAGACATGATTTATGGATTCTTCAGGTGCTCCACATCGTGCACAAGTCATGTCCCCTTGGATTCCTCGTGATCGTAGATTTTTCTTTACCGCTATGCAACCTGTTACCAGTTACCAAAGAAAATGTTTTAACTTAGGTGGGCATTGCACTTTCCAGCAGTGTGCTTTCAACAACGAAACTGAAGGACCATACTCTGGTAGCGTCCTCTTTTAATCTGAATACACTCGCTCTACCTCATAACCAGTTTTAACCGTGTATCTCCCATTTTTCGTGAAATGTCATCCATCCCGATCTGCTGTCTGAATTCGGCTTAAAGGTATACTCTCAATAATTTGCACATCTTGCCGGTCCACCAAAGTCCTAATAACATGTGAATTCCATGTTCTTGATGTTTCATCAATAAGAGAATCCACAGTAAGATCCGGGTAAAGATTATGTTGATTTTTGTTTGCTGGTCTTGGGCGAGTGGATGGGAGCCAAGGGTCATTCCATACTGAAATAAATGATCATGATCCTACCCTTTTGATTAGTCATTTGCTAACCATAGATCTAGCTGAGACAATACTACGCCAGCCATAAGATGACGAGTAAGATCTAATAGGTTCCAGGGGTGATGCATTCCTGAAATATCGTCCTTTGAACACTCGGGCAAATAAAGTGTTTGGTTTCTCAATTAATCTCCATAATTGTTTCCCAAGCATAGCCATGTTGAAATCTGTGAGGTCTTTAAAACCCAACCCTCCTTCATCCTTAGGCACACAGAGTTTATCTCATGATTTCCAATGCATTCCTCTGGAGCTCCCCCTGGAGTCCACCAAAACTGTGCTACTGCACTTGTCAGTTTTTTCATCACCGTTTTCAGAATCCGGAAACAGCCCATTACATGATTTGGCAGAGCTGTTACCACTGATTTTATAATCACCTCTTTACCCCTTTTAGTGAAAAACTTGAAAGTCCATCCATTGACTCTATTATTCAATCTCTCTTGAACAAAACCAAACACTTGTACCTTTGAACCTCCTAAACTCTCAGGTATTCCTAAGTATGATCCCATGCCACCTAGGTTCTGTATTCCCAGAATATCCCGCATTTCATGTCTTAAGTCTTCCTCAACCTTATGTCCAAATTGGATCGATGATTTTTCAAAATGTATATGTTTCCCTGATGCCACTTCATATTCCTTAAGGATCCTAAAAATAATCTGACATTCCTCTCTTTTAGCTTTGCAGAAGAAAATACTATCATCTGCAAAGAGTAAATGGGATATCGGGGGACAAGCCTTAGCAACTTTTATACCCGTCAGATGTTTCTCCCTCTCCGTCTTTCTAATATTCGTTACCAACGCTTCCGTACACATAATAAATATATAAGGGGATAAAGGATCCCTCTGACGAAGCCCCCGCTCCGGAATAATATTTCTTTTTGGTTGCCCATTTAGTAACACTCTATACTGGACTGAGGAAATACATTCCATCATCAGTTTTATCCAATGATGATCAAAACCCATCTTGGAGAGAAGCTGTTGAATAAAGATCCATTCAACTCTATCATAAGCTTTACTTCCGTTTTTATAGCCATAAATTTATCCTGACACGTTTTATTAGTCCTCAATCCATGGAACATCTCCTGGGCTATAAGTATATTTTCCGAGAACAACCTTTTCGGCACAAAGGCCGATTATGTTTCTGAGATAAGGGAGGGAAGACACACCTTCAATCTCTGACACAAAACCTTCGATATAATCTTATATCCTACATTACATAAGCTGATAGGTCTAAGTTCAGTCATTCTCGTAGGCCTCTCTGTTTTAGGGATTAAGCAAATATTCGTCAGATTTAATCTTGTGTCCAGTGTCCCTAATAACAAAAAAAATCATTGACCATTTCCAGTAAATCTTTTTTTATTATATGCCAAGAGTGCTGGAAAAAAGAGCCGTCAACCCATCCGGTCCTAGAGCTTTTTTCGGATACATCATAAACAGTGCTTGGCGTACCTCCTCCTCAGTTGCAAGCTGGACTAACCATTGATTCATCTGGGGAGTAATTATAAACTTTATAAATTAATATTCGATAAAGTAATAAACACCATAACTTAATAATTTTCTATTGTCCTAAGCTGGATCAATTTAAAATATCACACAAAATAAGATAAAAAGATAAAATTTTCAAAAAATTCTATGTAAATATATGGTCTATTTAAAATTATAAATTAATAATTTATATCTATATACATTTTATATATAAGTACAAAAAATCATTATATTGTTTATTTAATATTTACAATAAAAATATCTTTATCTTTTAAAAAATTTAATATAATTTTATGAGTTATATTAAAATTATATCTAAAACCACATTTAAATTCTATGAAACATATTTTCTATACACCCAATAATATAACAAAAAAAATATGAATGTCTTCAAATTTTTAGTTAATGTATATACACTAAGAAAATATTTTCTTATTTTAGAAAGATATATTTTAAAACAGATAAATCTATAAAAGAAACTTTTGTAAATTAATAACTCCACAAATGAATAAAATATCATAATCTCAACATTATTAATTTATAGAGTTTTTAGTGTATTTATATGTGAGTTTTTTGTTTATTTATTTATACGTGAGTTGTGTGTTGTACATGTGACACATTTGGTATATTTATATGCACATACACGGAAAATATTTCAAAAGTTAATATTCGATTAGTTATAATTTATAATTAATTCGATAGGTTTAGACCGTCAACCCTATCAACTACGCCTATCGTAATTCTGAACTTGGTTTAATATCAAAGATATGATGATATCATTAATACATAATGCAATACTCTATACATTATTTTCATGAGAATGATCTCGAGTCTTGACCAAATCAACGATGCATTAGGATTTAGGGGAAAAGATGTCGACCAAACCAATGATGCGACTTAAGCGATGACTTTTAACATTTTCGACCAAAAAGAGACTCACGTCATTCATGCTTACGTCTAGTAGTACATGTTTGAACGGGATTCAGTCGACTAAGATGAAAGAAGTCAGAAATGGGATGACTAAAGACGTTTTATTAGATTTGAACTAAAGGGTTACAAGAGTGACAGGAAAGTGAAAGAGCAACAAGATCAAAGAGCAACAAGATCAAAGAGATCGCATAAAACCTTAGATCTAGCCGCTTGGTCTGTTCAATCGTCAAAAAGTCCACTTTCTTGTTGCTTCTTTTCCCCCTTTTATAGGTCTCCTGTCCTTGATGCCCTAATTTCGTACCTCTTTGGGTCTTGATGTGAGAGGCCGAGTATGCGGGCCTGGACAAAGTTCCCTCCAAGCCGGGTACTTTTGGTCGGCTTACTCGACCGGCTAAAAGTACTCTAAAGTCGAGCCGATATGTTTGGCCGCCGAACCGACCAAACTAATCCAACTTGCTGGATTAGGGCCTGTTATTCAATGGGCCTTGTGGAGGGATGTAATCTATCTCCTACAATAAGTCCCCCCCCCCCCCTAGAAGGCTCTAATACAAGGGATAACCCTTCCCGTTTAGTCGTCGGTATGTGCTTTTAGTCACGTGGTGTTCTGTAGGTGTCTCTGGTCGCTCAGAGTAGCGCTTGTTTTGACTCGCTTGCTTGCCTACCTGCTTTTATGATGGGATACAGTTTACTCGGGTGATAGATCATCTCGGATAAAGCGACGGGGATCGGTTTTGCTGGTTAACCGGGGACCAGTTTAAATCAAGACCAGAAATTGATTCCGGTCTGACAACCTGATTGAAAATCGGTTCGAGCGAGAAACCGAACCGTCGCGAGTAGGTTTCTGGGCATTTAGGCGGCCTTTTGAGGCCCATTTCGACCTTTGTAGACCTAATGATTGTGCTCGGAAAACGTGCCTTCGTTTTTGCTATAAATAGGTCTCTCTCCTTTGCTTTCGTCATTCTTATCTGCAGATTCAGGTATCCCGTTTTCTCCCCCTTCTCTCTACTTTTACTTTCTCTCTCTAGATAGGTTTTTCTTCGTATAGACTCGTTGGTATCGTTCGGCGGTTGTAGTCGTCCCCTGAATTAAGGAACATGCCTCCGAGAAGTCGATTGTTGCGAGAAGAGAAAGGGAAGGACATCGCAGATTCTCCGAGTCCGACCAGAGATGTGTCAGCGATCGGTAGTCCACTGGACGATTTCGACTTGATTCATCGCGATGCTCTTCGGGACACGGAAAACATGACTCTATCTCAGCGTCTTTTGGTCGCTGATGCTCATAG
>NC_027756.1:13095975-13096285 GCF_000695525.1 Brassica oleracea var. oleracea | reverse complement strand
CGAGGTCTACTCCAGACTCTTCTGCGAGAAAAAGATCTGGATCTGAAGGTTCCGTAGTGAAGAGAAAGAGGATCGAATTCCCTGATCGCGTCGAGTTTTCCTACAACGAGACAACTCCCCTGATCCTTAATCCCCTTAGGTGCGCGGAGCTGATGCATCAAATTCGTGGTGGGACGAAGGAGATGCCACAATTGGAAGACCTTTACTTTAAGAATGAATACATCAACACTGCTTCCTCGAGAGCGCGGGTATCTGCGCTACCTTTCACCTTTTATCTCCTTCTTTGATTTATTGGGTTCATCCATCTCAC
>NC_027756.1:13093464-13095829 GCF_000695525.1 Brassica oleracea var. oleracea | reverse complement strand
GGCGCCCTGAAGCAGACGATGATCCAGTTGGGATCTTCGGAGAAGCATGCTCAAGCAAGGTTGAAGGCCATTGAGAGGGTAAGGGCTGAGCATAAGAAGGCTAACGAGAAGGCTGCGAAGGAGAAAGAAGTTCTTCAAGTAAAGTTCGAAGAGCTGGAGGGTAAGCTCAAATCCGCCGGCGCGGCGAAGAAAGAGCTTGCCCGAGAGAACACCCGTTTGGAGCAAGCGGCTGCGACCCTTGAGAAGGAGAAAACTGAGCTACTCGAGGAAAGGGACGCTGCAGTTGAGAAATTGATTGGAGAGAGGCAACGCTTGAGAGACTCCCGGGGGCTTGAGGTTACTCGTGAGAGGGAAAGGGTCAAAGCTGCTATGGTCGAGAAGGCAAATCGCTGCTTTGGTCGCGTGCGCGACCATTTTACTCGCTTGGGCGCCTTTGGGAAAGCGAAGAACCTGTACGGCCAAGCTTCGGGGACGAAGAAGTGCCTCGAGATGATAAAGGCAGGTGGGACGGAGATCCCGCAAGAAATGATCGACGTTTTTGCCGAGCAGGAGAAACTCTACGAGGCGGAGGCTACGAAACTTTATGTAGGTCCGCTGTCTGATAGCGACCTCACTCTTTCTTCGCTGGTTCTTCCTTCTCGTTTCGTCGGGGACAGGTTTAGAGCGTCGTTTGATCCTTATGGATCGAACGTAAATTTGATCAGACCAGGGACGGTTTCTCAACTCATTACCTCGCTCGAAATTACCGAGGAGCCATTGGTCGATGTCACGTCGGTCCCGGCTGAGCACGTCGAGGTCCCAGAGGGAGGTGGTCTTGCTGAACGTCCAGAGAACGAGAACCTGGAGGAGGTCCCCGGAAAGGACAACCTTGAGATAGGCAACACTCCGGTTCGAGAGGAAGAGCCCGAGAACGTGAGCATCGAGGATCCTGTCCTCGTCTCGGATTCTTCTTCTGAAGGACGAGAAGACAAAGAGGAGGAAGACGATGGAGTCGAGGAGACGTCGCCGTCGCAGCCTGTCGAGGAAGGGACGACCAACGAAGTCGGGAATAGAGATGTTCCTCCGCCTCCTGCTGTGGCCTCTCTTGTCCCTGTTCCTACTCGGGTGGAAGACCCGACTGCTGCCGCTACTGAAGACCCAGTCGGTCCTTCTTCTCTTGGGACGCCATAGGAGGTCGGTCAAGATTCTGCACCTTGACGCTTTGCCTGTGTCTCCTTTGTAATTTTTGTGTTTGTTTTTGTGTTTGTGGTCTTGATAGACCATGTTGTTGTATTACTAGACGTACTTTCATCTACTCGGTTTGTGGTCTTGATAGACCCTGTTGTTGTATTACTAGACGCTTTGCGGGTTGTTGTGTTCCTTATCTGTACTTGCAACTTGTCTAAGTAAATTTCAGTTATCTTTAGAGTCTCGCGATATGTTCGCCTAGAGACAATAGATTCTCGACCTTTGGCTTTTGCAAATAGATAACGACACAACCCGCTAAGGGACTTTGTTCAGCTCTTGTCGTGTTTCGATTGAGATAACGTCTAGACGCATTTTTCTACTTTGAAAACAAGAAACTGAATCTAAGAGTAGAAGGTTCTTTCGTCCGTTTTCTCAAAGACTATCGAGTAAATGGGTAGCTAATCCGTTACGCGTTTAGTCGAGAAAAGGTTAAAGATTCACTTCGTTTGGTCGGTCAGTGCTCTTTGGGCACAGGTGACTCGCGACCGTTGCGTCCTTAGGCTAAGTGTCTGATCAGGACATAGCTAGGAGATAGAACGTGAGTGTCCGCGTACCTCCTGCTGGAGGTACGGGAGCCGTTGGGTTCGACAATCGGTATTTACTCGATCGGAGTCGAAACAAAGAACAAGATTTTGACTTTGGTTTCGTTACAGCTGGACCGGTTAAGGTTGCCTACGTACCTCAGTTGAGGATCAAGCCATTCGTAGTTCGTTTTTCCCGAGTGAAAGTGGCAGTTGGAAGCGCATTTACTCGGTCGAGTAGAAGTGACCGCGGAGGTGCATCTACTCGGTTTTTTTTTTTTAAGAGTAGAAGCGTCTTAAATGCATTGAGTTCCATGTTCTAGGCACTTCTTCTCCGCGTGACGTTTGAAGTCGGTAGACTCCTTGTTTCACAACTTTGATGATTTTGTAAGGTCCTTCCCACCTAGCGCCGAGTTTGCCGGCGTTCAGCTCCTTAGTGTTCTCGAACACTTTACGCATTACGAAGTCACCGAGTTCAAGAGGTCTGGCTCGAACCTTTTTGTTGTAGTAACTCTCTATCTGATGCTGATAGTTTTGGATTCGCTGTAGAGCTTGGTCCCGTCGTTCTTCAATTTCGTCGAGGGCATCAAGCAGCATCTCCTTGTTGAGTTCGACGT
>NC_027756.1:13092049-13093367 GCF_000695525.1 Brassica oleracea var. oleracea | reverse complement strand
CAATGACCCTTTTTCAGGTCTAAACGTTTCTTAATGCCGTCGATGATGAGCTTGTTGGAGGATTCCGCTTGGCCGTTTCCCTGTGGGTAACGAGGGGTAGAGGGGCTCAAACGAATGTTCCATTTGCTGCAAAACTCCTTGAAGTTGCCCGACATGAAATGTGATCCATTATCAGTAACGATTTCGTAAGGTAGACCGTGGCGGCAGATAATGTTTTTCCAGATGAACCCACAGACTTCTTTGTCGGTGACTTGAGCGTAGGCTTCAGCTTCGATCCATTTGGTGAAGTAATCAGTGGGGACGAGAATGAAACGCCGCTAGCGGGAGCATGGAAGAGGTCCTATGATATCCATTGCCCATCGCATGAATGGGTACGGCGCGACCGTCGTTTGTAACATTTCAGTTGGACAATGGATGCTTGGTGTGTGCCGTTGGCATTTGTCGCAGCTTCTGGCGTAGGACTCGCAATCTGCGTTCATCGTCGGCCAGAAGAAGCCTAGGCTTCTCGCTTTGATTGCTAATGCTCGTCCGTCCGAATGGTTTCCTCCAGCGCCTTCGTGTATTTTGGCCATAACCCTGACCGTTTCTTCACCATAGATACATTTGAGGAGTACTTTACTCGCAGTCCATCGATGGAGTTCGTTGTCTAGGACGACATCATGGGCACTGCGTGTTTTTGGTCGGCGGGCTGCCCATTTCTCGGTTGGAAGTTCCCCCTTTGAGAGATAGTCGATGAACTCAGTTCGCCAGTCGGGGCCAAATTCATCAGTAACGAGCATGTCGGTTTCGGTGATTGGGGCAATGACGATGGTTTGGTCCGTCGAGATATCGATGCCCGGCTTCTCAATGCGGTGTATTGGAATGGTTCGTTTAACTTGGTCTCGAAGCTTGCTTCCAAGGGCTGCAAGGGCGTCGGCGCAGACGTTTTCTCCTCTGCGAACTTTGACGAGTTCGAAGAATTCGAACTCTGCTGCTAAGCCCTAAACTATCTTGAGGTAGGCGTCCATCAGATCGTTGCGGGCGTCATAATCGCCGCTAAACTGACTGGCGACTAACTGCGAGTCGCAGTAGGCGCTTAGGCGTTTGGCCTTGACAGCTTTTGCTAAGCGGAGTCCAGCGATCAAAGATTCGTATTCTGCTTCGTTGTTCGAGGCTGGAAAGCCGAAGCTAAAAGACTGTCTGATCAGTTCGCCGGTCGGGGATTGTAGTTGAACTCCGGCACCTGCACCCCTATTAGTCAAAGATCCGTCAACATGCAGTGTCCAGTTTGGGTTTGGGAGTGTGAGATCTTGCTCCAACTCCGGGGCCAATTCGATTA
>NC_027756.1:13091587-13092008 GCF_000695525.1 Brassica oleracea var. oleracea | reverse complement strand
TCTTGTAAGTGATATCAAGCTCACCGAGTTCGATAGCCCACTTCGTTAGTCTTCCGGACCTGTTTGTATTTTGAAGTATTGTTCGGAGGGGCTGGTCGGTTAATACTTCCACCGAATGTGACTGAAAGTAAAGGCGAAGCTTTCTCGCCGCTTCGACGACCGCCAGTGCCATCTTCTGTAGAGTTGGGTATCGCGTTTCTGGTCCGGACATGCGCCTGCTTGTGTAGAAGATTGGCTTTTGCTCACCACGGTCCTCTTTTATTAAAACGCTACTGACCGCTGCTTGTGACACTGCAACGTAAAGAGATAGAATATCGCCGATATCTGGCTTGGCGAGAACGGGTGGTGTTGTCAGATAATGCTTGAGTTGGGTAAATGCCTCCTCGCATTTCTCATCCCAGATAAACCTTTTGTTACCTCG
>NC_027756.1:13090953-13091526 GCF_000695525.1 Brassica oleracea var. oleracea | reverse complement strand
ATCTTACCCGTAAGCCGTTGCACTTTTCTACTGTTTTTGTGGCTCGGGAGGTTCAGGACCGCGGAGATCTGCTTCGGGTTGGCTTCGATTCCCCGCTGCGTGACTATGTATCCAAGGAACTCGCCTGAGGAAACCCCGAACGTGCACTTTGCTGGGTTCAGTTTCATGCCGTATTTGTTGAGAGTTTTGAAGCAATCTTGCAAGTGACAGAGGTGATCAGCAGCATGTAGCGACTTGACAAGCATATCATCGATGTATACTTCCATGGTGATGCCCAGCTTGTCTGCGAACATTTTGTTCACAAGCCGTTGGTAGGTTGCTTCCGCGTTCTTCAAACCGAATGGCATGACCTTATAGCAGTAGGTTCCTCTCTCCGTGATAAATGCCGTTTTTTCGCGATCGTCGGGGTGCATCATGATTTGGTTGTACCCAGAGAAAGCGTCCATGAAGGTGAGCATCTCGTTTCCAGCCGTGGACTCGACTAAACGGTCGATGTTGGAAAGAGGATAGCTGTCCTTTGGGCAGTCTTTATTTAAGTCTGTGAAGTCGACGCAGACGCGCCACTTCCCGTTC
>NC_027756.1:13088990-13090783 GCF_000695525.1 Brassica oleracea var. oleracea | reverse complement strand
ATCAATTCCTTTCATGTCTGACATGGACCACGCGAATGTGGACACATTCGCCTTAAGAAAGATGAGAACTGACCGCTGCATATCTTCAGACAGATACGCACCAATCCTTGCAGTCCGGCTTGGATTGGTATCGTCAATAGGTAACTCGAGAACTTCGCCTTCCTGGGAGCAGGCTTTATAGGTTGGAGGACTAACGGAGTTAACCGATAAAGACGATCGTTGGAGTTTAACTGTGGCGACTAGGAGTTCCCTAGCGGCTTTTTGATCTCCTCGCAGTGTTTTGATTTTTCCGTCCGTACCGGGGAACTTGACGCACTGGTGATAGGTGATAAGTAGATGAAATGGCCTGCATTGAGTGTATCCAGGGGGTTCCAAGTATAGCGTGGTAAGGGGCCTTCGTGCTTACAACGGCAAACTTGACAGTTCGAGTGACTCCAGATGCGTGTACCGGAAGGCGGATTGTTCCCAGTATTGTTTCGGAGGATCCGTTGAAGCCAGTTAATGTTCTGGAGGATGGTTTGATGTCGTCGAGATCGACTCCCATCTTCTGCAGAGTTCCTCGGAAGATGAGGTCGACGGAACTTCCTGTATCGATGAGGACCTTGGTGACGTCGTACTCCCCAATTCCATGGACTACAAGAAGAGGGTCGTTGTAGGGTACGTGAATCCCCTCAGCGTCATCCGGCGAAAATTTTATCGGAGGGTGATTTGGCGGACTAGTCGGCCACCTCTGCGAAGTCGCGACCTGTCGACGGTAATCCTTGACGGAGCGAACGGAGTTGCCGCAAGGAGGAGAACCGCCCATGATGACATTTAGTTGAAGTCGCGTTTTTACTTGCTTGGAGTCTAAGAAGGCGCGTAAATCGGTTGGTACGATGTTGTCGTTTTTTTATGACGGAGTGTCATTGCTGGACATCTTAGTTTGCTCCAAATGCCTTCGGAGGTCAGTGGGTTTCGAACGATTGAGACGGATTCAAAGATCGCATGCTCCTGCATTGAGTTTATCCCGAAGGTCGCCGTCCGAGCGTTCTTTGGGATCGGGGTCAACTGCCGAGATACGCTGTGACTTCCGTGCATTCAACGTTGTTCAGAGATCATTGTGCGTGGAGCTGTTGCTATTTTCGGATTCGAACTTTCGTTTCAGAACATCTCTCAAATCTTCGAGTACAGGTGTGTCATCGTTCTCATCGTCCGACGACAAGGTTTGCTGAGAAAGTATAGCCTCAATGCGTCTGCGGTTAGCTGGTTACTCTTTGTCGGCCGAGGAGTCTGCCTCGCCGTTACTCTTCGGAGCATCCTCCTCGTCATCTCGTTGTTGAGTTTCGCTATGTCGACCTTTGCCTGTAGCTTTGCGCTGGGCTCTCCTTTCTTTATTCTTGCTCCAGCTCTTGCTTTTCTTCGGCTTAGCCTTTAGGGGTTCGAACTTGAAGTCGCCACTTGCTAAGGATGAGAGGTAGTGCGATAGAGTGACTTGCACTCTGTCGTATCGTGCCTTTTGACGTCGTGATACTTGCAATGTTTGGTGAGATCGACGGTTCTGGAAGGTCCTGCCGCTGAACCTGCTGCTGTTGTAGTCTGGGTCGAGCAAACGGCGTCGACTGGTTTGTCGGACGAATCGAGCTCCCTTACCCACTTGTTCCATTCTTCTCCTTAGACTACGAGAGTTGAAACTGGCACGTTGTTCTCATTGACGACATACATGTATCCGTCTTTGCGGCCGTTTTTGTCGATTGGACCATGCTGGCTCGGTTCTTGTCGCGTGTTGGCGTTTTTAGCCACTGGAGCTTTGGGTG
>NC_027756.1:13069522-13088938 GCF_000695525.1 Brassica oleracea var. oleracea | reverse complement strand
GAAAACCAGGTTAGGGCTTGCTCGTGGAGAGTTTCGACGAACAGTTGGCAGTAGCCTGCGTCCCTTTCTTCGTCGGGGAGTCGAGCCCGTGCCATCGCGATGTTGAAAGCTGTCATGTGTTCCACTGGGTCTCTGCCGGGTTTGTACTCGGGTAGGTGCAGCTTCTCTATCTTTCCGAGTTGCACACTGGTCAGAGCGCTAGTAAACGGAGTGCGTGATGTTGCGGCGAGGACGCTCTCGATTTGCGGGGCCGTGCTGGTTACTTGATGGATCTTCTCGCTCATTTGTTGGAAGCTGAGTTTGAGCTCGGCGAGCTCGCGTATGGTTGCGAGATCAGAACCTACTGGGGGATAGTCGGCGAGAAGGGTTTCATTAGGCTCCGAGTCGTCTGAGATATGGTCGCCTCCGGTCGCCGTTGGGTTGGTGTTAAAGAGGCGACAGCGTATCTGTTGGGGACGGCTTTTTTGGCCATCGGGAGCTGTGAGTGCCGCGACCAAAGCAGCTAATTGGTCGTTGGTCGTTGGTCGTCTTTTGGACTTCGTCTTGACGAGCAAGTCGAGCTATGATAGAGCTCATAAAATCTGCGGCGATGGGTGGCGCGGCTTCGGGCGTAGGGGTCGGTTCTCCGCCAGGAGCGCCGAAGGTGGCGTCGTCTTGAACCATGTAGATCTAGAACGTTACTTTAGTCAGTCCCACGGTGGGCGCCAATTGTTTGAACGGGATTCAGTCGACTAGGTTGAAAGAACTTGGAAATGGGATGACTAAAGACGTTTTATTAGATTCAAACCAAAGGGTTACAAGAGTGACAGGAAAGTGAGAAAGAAAAACCTTGGTCTGTTCAATCGTCAAAAAGTCCATTTTTTTGTTGCTTCTCCTCCTCTTTTATAGGTCTCCTGTCCTTGATGCCCTAATTTCGTACCTCTTTGGGCCTTGATGTGAGAGGCCGAGTATGCGGGCCTGGACAAAGTTTCCTCCAAGCGGGGTACTTTTGGTCGGCTTACTCGACCGGCTAAAAGTACTCTAAGGTCGAGCCGATACGTTTGGCCGCCGAGCCGACCAAACTAATCCAACTTGCTGGATTAAGGCTTGTTATTCGATGGGCCTTGTGGAGGGACGTAATCCATCTCCTACACAGTACAAATATACATTAGGCCAAGCTGATTTTCCACCTGATTTTAAAATTGTTGATAAGTTGTTTTTTTTGGTCAAACAATTGTTGTTAAAGTCTAAAATCTAACATTATCTAGATTATCATATATTTTAGTATGTTTGTAACATCGGCCTCTTTTTCTTAAGAACATGTTATCAATTGTAAATTACTTTAAAAAGATTTTCATTCAAAATCTAAATCTATTCTAACTTAATCCAAAATAATGTTTTTGATTAAATCCAAAATAGTGTTTCGCAAAACCGTTCATAGAAAAACAAAAGAAACCCATTGCATAAACATCTCAAAAAATTAAAACATATCAAAAACACCTAAAACTAACACATCAAAGTTTATACATAATAAATCATAGCCATGGCTGTGAGGAGATGATAACTATTAGGGTTAAGGTCTTATAATTTAATGGACTTAGAGCACCATTAACGCAGTTTCCTATGGTGGGTTTTTAATGTTTTTAGGATTAAAAAAAAAAGAAATTATGCAATTAGAGAAGGAACGTCTCTTAATTAGGGTCCAGAAGACACGTCTCTTGAAACACGTGTTGGGCATTCACGTATCTTTCTCTCTCTCATGAAATCAACTCCGCCTCTCTCTCTCTCTCGTGATCTCTCCTTGGCTCTGCGCCGCGTTATCCCTCATCCTCTCCATGAATTCCTCCAAAGCTTGCTTCTTCCACTCTCCTCTTCGACCCATCTCGCTTCCCCAATCCTCCTATGGCTTCTTCTCAAAGCGTAAGCTTCTCTTCCTCTGATTACATCTGAATCAAAGCAATCACTTATCAGGACACAGTCTGTTGCTGATAAATTAAGAATCAGAGCAATCACTTATCTGTCAATTGATTCTGTTTTGTTGCTTTTGTTTAATTTCTTGTGGGTTTCTTAAATATGACAATCGATGTTGATGCTATCGAAGATGATGATGATGTTGTTGAGTCAACTGCTTCTGCTTTTGATCGAGTATCCTCTCTTCTTCTTCTTCTTCTTCTTCTTTATCCCACTATTACAATACATGTATGTGCGTAATTGATTCTGTTTCGTTCTTTTTTCAGGCTAAAATTACAAGATTGTGATTGATGATGATACCAAGTGATCATGTAAATGTGTTGCGCACAGGTCCTTTGTCATGTTCTTCCATCCTTGCACTTCCCTCCAATACTCTGTTTTTGCAGCCACAGAGAGAACAGAGGTGGTGCCTAGACGACAACATGAGACCAGGTCTGAATCCTCTTCCTCCTCAATAATTCTTCTAGATTACGTTCCTGAGATTGAGATTGATGTGGTTTTAAAAAAAAATTGATTTCAGATCTTCCTGGGTTTTATTTCGACGAGGAGAAGAAAAAAATATTTCGCAATTAAAGGTCCTATCCCAGGTTCAAAACCTTCTTCTTCTTCTTCTTCTTCTTCAAAAGCAGCAGAACAAAAGCCTAATTCAAAGCATTTCAAGGTCAGTTACTTATTGTGTTAAAAGCTTTGAGTCTTGGCAGATTGATTGTCTAATCAATCAGTTTTTATTTTCATCAGGAACCTAATTATCAGAAGAAAAATAAACTGAAAGCATTGAAGCTGCTTTGTTCCCGAGAGCTAAGTGGCAGTGTTATTGCTCTTAATAATAAGAAGAACAAGTCTAACTTCAAGGAGGAGATTGAAAAGACACACGCCTCTAACCCTCTGGTATTGGAGTAGTTAAGTGTACATATTATATATAGACCGGTATTGTAACAATATATTTGTGTAATGCATTAGGTGTGGAGATATGATTCTACGAAAAACATAGGCGATGCTGCTTTGAAAGAGTTTCAGGTTGATATACAAACATTTCAAGGCCTCACCACAAAGAACATCCTAGTAGCAGGCAGTAATTGAGGCTGCTTGAAGTATGTTCTATGAGTTAAGTCTCCTCCTAGAATTAACAACATTAGATTGTTTTCATTCTAAACTATATGCTTTGGACATGTCTAATTTTTTTTAAGACCCCCTAAATAAGAAACTACCATTGGAGGGTATGAATCAAGGTGTTTCTTAAACAAGGTTCTTAATTACATTTAATTAGTAAAATACTCATTAAGACACCCAATGGGATTTGTGGGTTAATCATGCTCTTATGATTTGGGCTTTAATATTTTAAAACAAACCCACTTAAAGCAGAGTCATTATAGTTAGGGTTGGACATTCCGGTATAAATCCGGATTCCATTTAAATTTTGGTTTGATTTGGTTTATTTGAGTTTGAAAAAACTTTAACCAAGTGTCAAACCGAAATTAGTTTAGTTTGGTTTGTATTTGCTTAGTTCAACCGAATTTATTTTTTAGGTTTGTTCTAGTTCGGTTATGAAAATTTAATATACAAAATATAAAACAAATTATCATTTGAGACTATATTATTAATTTCTTCATTTTATATTTATGCATAAATTTAAACATCACAACAAAAATATAGAACATGTATAATTCAATAATTTATATTATTAACCTAATATAAATATCATAATTAATTTTAGGTTTTGATGATAGTGTTTAAGAATGACATTCTTCTATTTTATTGTTAGTTGTGCTTGTGTTATTATTTCAGAAGTAAATTGTATAAAATTATGTTTACTTATCTATGTCACATTGTTAAATATCTTTAATCTTAATACTTTTAATATATCTAATTAATCTAATTAAAAATTTACTTCAGTGTTTTTGGTTTGGTCCAGTTTAAAATCGAATTTTAACCGAACCAGTTAGATTGATAAAAAATTTAACCAAATGTTAGAGCATAAAATTTGGTTTGGACTGAGTTCAGCAGAGTCGGTTCGGTTAATTTGGGTTAGTTTTTTCCCACCCCTAATTACAATGTTACCAACCATGCAAAGAGTTGTCCTCGTTTTTTTAAAAAAGGTGAGTTGTTCTTTTTTTTTTTACAAAATTGTTCGTGTATTGAATTTTTTCAGAGAAACTCTAGGTTCACCGTCCAATAGTATTTGAGTATTTGATATTTGATATCTTTTAAAAAAATAAATAAAATTGAATATCCAAATTAGATTATATTTTTAAAATAAAATAATAAAAATACATAAAAATAGTTACAAAAAATAATTAATTAATATTGTTAAGTTTACAGCAAAATACTAAACCTTATACCCTAAACCCTAAATCCTAAACCCTAAACATTAAACCTTAAACTTTGGATAAACTATAAACCGTTGGAAAATCTTAAACCCTAAATCATACATTAAAAACTAAATCTTAATAACACTAAACTCTAAACCCTAATCACTAAGCCATAAACCATTGGATAAACCCTGAACCCTTGGATAAATCATAAACTCTAGGATTTAATTTTAAATTTTTTTGATTTAGAGTTTATGATTTATCCAAGGGTTCAGGGTTTATCCAATGGTTTATGGCTTAGTGATTAGGGTTTAGAGTTTAGTGTTATTAAGATTTAGTTTTTAATGTATGATTTAGGGTTTAAAATTTTCCAATGGTTTACGGTTTATCGAAGATTTAAAGTTTATAATTTAGGGTTTGGAGTTTAGGATTTAGGGTATAGGATTTAGTATTTTGCTAACGGTTTAACAATATTTATTTATATAATTTTTGTAATTATTTTTATGTATTTTTATTGTTTTATTTTAAATATATAATCTTATTTGGAAATTCAATTTTGTTTCCTTTTTTAAAAGATAACAAATATTAAATACTCAAACACTATTGGTCGGTGAATCTAGAGGTAAGAATTTCTCTTTTTTTTATACAATCGTGTAATAGAATAGTGACAACAAACTCATACAACAGAATGACAAGCATTGAAATATACAAAACTGTTCACAAAAATCCAAACAAAATGATATATATGCATCAATTATGTTTCTTTTAGTACTGAATATACAACCAAAACGTTATAATGATTTACTCATTGAACATCAAGGCTCCGGTTTTCCTTTACCAGTGTCAGGTTGATTACAAGACAGGGGTTGTGACGAACCACCATTCGGATTGCTGCTGCTAGCGGTGGTTCTTCGAGACTGACGCTTGGTAGGTACAACTACACAATTTTCGTCATCCGAATCCTCGTTAAGTTCCTCATACTGGTCATCTTCGCATTCTTCGTCTTTAAAAACTGGATGAATATATGCGTTTTGAAGAAACCCTTTAAGATTCAAGTTGGGCTCTCTTGCGCGTTCCAACGTATCCTTAATCATAGATTCCTGTAACACAATACTAACAGATTAAATAAACGCATACTGAATCGAACGAAAATCAAGCTAAAGCTACCATCGGTTAACATAACCGGTAGGCTGATGTAAAGATTTTTTTCAATCTTGGTATATAAGGAAAGTGAGCTGAAGTGTTAGTATACTAACCTGCAAAGGGTTAACGACGAATGCAGATTCATACCGGCCTTTGCAGAACCGGTGAAAACCGATGGTGAGAATGGGTAGAATGACAAGAAAAGGCGTGGACTGAGCTTTTCCTTTTGTGCTCATTAATCCAATCAAAAGGATTTGAGAGATGATCAATGCTGATATTATACGTCCATGGACGTCCGGCCAGTACGCAGCCGCGCTCTCATACTCTTGATTATACACATTTATGATCTGCAAAGAAATATGGTTTAGCTAAAACCAAATCGACAGGCTTCAAGTGTCTTGAAACTAGATATCTGGATAGACCAAATTGATTAGAATGTTGTTATTCTTTAGATATCCAGGGGGGAAAAAACAATTTGAAAAAAAAATCTTTGGGAAGTAAAATTTAGTTTCACTTCAACTGTTTGGTCCGCAAGAAACACATTTTGATTTCCAAATTTTCAATACAAATATGAACCAAGAAACAAAATTATTTGAAAAAAATGAAACTGTATTCAATTAAAAATCATTAATTGTCATTTTCCTAAAAAAGCAAGAAATCAAAACTGAAGAAAAGTAACTAGATGAAATTGTCAAGTTAGCATAAATAAGAAGAGTTGGCTATTCACCTGATGACGGAAGATGAGGTAAGCGAAACCAAAGAAGAAGATGATGAACGGAAGTAGAACGGGTGTGACTGGAGCATAGACAAGACCAAGGAGGAAGTAGAGTTGAATCCGAGGCTCCGTTGCATAAAAATCAATCTGTCCCGGATCCATTGCTTCTTCTCTATCTTTTTCAGTTTTCACCAAGAAGAAGTTCTTCAAATGGAAAATGACAAACGGTTTCAACCTAAGAATCTCTCCAGCCACACCGGCCCAACCATCAACCATTATATACGTTATAAAGAACGTTGCCTTTATTGGAATGGCTACCCCAACCGTCCGTGGAATCCTAATAACAAGAAGGTAAGAACGTTGAGAAACAAAAGTTCTCTAGTAGAAAAATAAAGTTGAGGCTAGCGAGAGAGGTCATGCTTACTGATCAGCGGATTGTTTAAGGAAAGAATCTAGCTGTTCAAATGCAGATCCGGTGATTATGCTACCGAGGAAAACATTCACAAGGTTGAATAGATAATATCTGAAAGCGGCTCTTCTCTCTAATGATGATATTGAAACAAAACCTTCGAATTTCGACATGATCATCAAGATCGTCGGCAGAAATATCAGAAAGAGCTTCAAGACAATACCGGGAAGAAACCCTTGGATCACCGATTTAATAAACTTCCTGTGCACGCAAGATTGGTCAAGATTTGATTCTCAATCGAAACCCTAAGCAAGAAACTAGAGAAAACGTGAACGTACTTTTCTATGATGGTATTGAGGAACGGAGCGGATTTTTGGATACCTTCGATACTCGCAAGGGATTGCACAAATGCGATTGGGATGATGAAGAAAAAAGTGAGGAAGAAGAAGGCAACGTGCATTACAAATCTCCTCACCGTGAGAGACACGTAAGGCGTGGCAAGGTTTGGCCAATACACTTCTCTTGCCTCGGGAGCCCATTCGGTTAACCACTCGGTTGGATTCTTTGTCTGTTGGGTCTGTGCGCAAACCGCAGCGCCCCAACGTGTTTTAAAAGAGACAAAAGCTGCTGGGATTACACCATTTTCGTCTTTCTTTACTCTCTTCCTTTCTGCCATTATCTGTGAAAATCAAATTATCCCTAGAAAGCAAAAGAATGCACTTTAGAAGAAACAATACTTACCTGCTCGCTTAGCTTCTCGATCTCAGCTGTATAATGATCCATTGCATCTACTTTCTTTCCCCATAGACCAAGAAACCCCAACTGCGACATGAGACAGAATCAGATAAAAGCTTCTCTCTAGGAATGTAATTTAGATTTTCTTCAAGTATTTACCTTTACTCTTGGCCTGTGTTCCTTGTTTCTTGTATACTTCAGTTGGTAGTAATCAAACCAGTTCTGCATTTTCTTCTTCTCTTCTACTAAGCCAGCCAATTCATTTGCATTGTAAACCACCTATTTATAAAATCAATTAGACTTAACCAAGAAAACATTGATAAACATAATCAAGATTAGTTCCTTAAGGACTTGACTTAACCAAGAAAACATCCATAAACAGAACCAAGAATATTCCCTTTAGGACTATGTGCTAACCTGATTTGTAAGATAATGATCCGGGTGGTTAACCATAAAGAAATGCTCCACATTTTCGCTAATTGACTCGTGTGAGTCCGGTGGTACGTTCCTAACCAGAACCTGTCAAAGTGAAAACATTAGAAGCTATTTCATAGATAGTGTTAGACCAAAATATCAGATTATATATAAATGAAATGAAGCATCGTACGGTGAATTGATCAGCACGTCGCTTTTCGGATTGGAGAAATGCTAACCGCATTGAAGCTATTTTCTCATATTCATTCATAAGAACATAACAAGTCCAGAATGTGAATGCGTATTCCATCACAAGATGCGCCCAAAACCTTTACCAATATTAACAAATATTATAATCATTAGAGTTAGAAATAAAAAGAAATTGCCAACTCAATATATTATTTTTGTAACGAACCTGTCTGATCCATATATGACATTTGAAATCGAAAGCTTATCGATATCGCTCGATGTTACATTACGTAGTTGTGCTAGCTGCAGTCCATCACTAGTCCAATTGACAGGTACCAGAATTGACCATGAAAGTAATGCGATCGGAACAAAGATCTTAAGTCTGTGAAATAGTAAAACCACACAAAGAATAAATGGTCGGAACGAAGATCTTTGTCTAATTTATTTTATTTAAAATTCTGGAAATGTCACAGATGAAGTAATAAACCGACTAAACAATAAATAAACATAAAATTTATCTATATGATGTTATTTTAATTTTAATAAAATATTATTTAATATTTATTAATTTCATATTAGTGAACTATTAAAATATTTTCGGGATTATTCTCCCATGTTATTATTAATCATTCTCTTCCTTATCTCACGATCAATGATCATACGAAGATCAAGTCCTTAAGGCAACATTGTATGCAATAATGAAAAGGGTTAAACATTTTGATTATCCAATAATCTAGAGGGATTGAACATTTTGATTACCCAATCAAGTAAATCCTCAAGTAGACGGCAGAATCCAAACCAGCATGATCAATAAGTTCAGCTTCTGGCATCTTGAGCGCCGCGGGGATCCAGTTTAAGAACCGTATGTAAGATCCGAAATCAAAATTCGCAACTTTGGTCACAAAAGCACCCGAAGTAACCGGGCTGCTCCTAAGACCTTTTAAGTACCATTTAGGGAAATAAACCCTATCGTTGATTGGTTGGATCCTCAAGATTGCAAATAGCAAAAGGAATATCAAAGCACTTAGAATGTTTATTGCAGCCGCTACTCCAATATCTGATAAAGTCGCCATCTCAACTATATAAAACCCTTTAAATTTTTTTTCTTTTTTTTTGAACACTAAACCCTTTAAATTTCTTTCACCTGCAAAAACATTTCAGAACCCGAAGTAAAATTATTTTCAAAATGTGGATGTAAATCAATAAAACAATGACATGACATGAGAGTTTAGACAACAGAATCAAGATCAAGTATCAGATTTTTGTACAATATCAAAGAATTTGACATTTTGCAGAACCCATTGAATCAAAAACCGTACCTTTAGAATCTTTTAGCTTTCGTTGACCAAAAATAAAGTCAGCCCTTTTTCAAGAAGCAACATTGCGATTAGGTTACAGAATGATGCCAAATAAAGACAAGAACCCAGGAAAATAATTGGAGCATGTTTGGATAGTCATGAAGGAATACTATTCCTCCGAGTTTTATCCAAGGAAAAGCATTGCGCAAATCCAAACAAGTATTTAGCTTTCTCTTCTGCTTTCTCAGACACAAAGCTAAAGATGAAACAGAAACAGAAACAGATAAGGGAAAAAAGAAGCAGAATGAGAGAGAGAGAAAGAGGAAAAAACAGAGTATAGAAACAGAGAGATCGGTTATGTTTAACAGCACACAAATTTGGAAGAGAAAAAAAAAGAGACGTCGTGCCGTTTTTGTCAAATACATAAACGCTGAAACTACACGGAGAAAGAGAAAAATATTGAAGGATGGTTTATGCTAAAGTCGGCCGGCGTCTATTCGTAGACTCTGACTTTAAAGTTGAAAAATGTCTCATTCCGTTTATCCTAAATTTACTTAAACATAAGTTTTTTTTTTTTGTTACACAATTGCCTTCTCGTTTCAACGATGTCATGGGAAATTGGGAATGGAATCGGAAAAATGTCTATAATTTTGACGTTTTCCTATTCAAAAATTATTAATCAACAGAAGACTTGCTAAATTTTAATGTTTGTGATTCAATGTTTGATTTTTCACAAACATTTTTCATGGAAATATTTCTATACATATTGTTTTATATTTTTAATAACCATAAAATATATTATATACTATTTGACCCAGTATATATATATATATATATATGTGTGTGTCTGTATTTACAGATATTTAATTTATTCATATGTAACTATTTTTTTGTAAGATAAACTATTTCTATATATAAATATTTAATTTTGGAACTATTTAACCAAATGTGATATATTTATCCTCTGAATGGTTACATATCTATATTTATGTTTATACTATAGATAAAGTTAGATTAAATAGATTAAACAATAACTCAATTTACTAAATAAGATAACGATTTTATAGTTGACTAATAAATTATCATGTACTTATTTTAAGTCAAAATGCTAATAGTAGTATGTTATACTTATCTGATGAATTTGAATGTAAGTCTTGTTTTAAGTTTTTTCTAAAAACAATAACGCAGTAGTCTTGTGTTAAGTTAATTTCATATGTAAATTTTTAAACATGAAAGTTTGAATTTGAATTTGAATTTTCTGGAAAGAACTGGGTAAAGCCTGGTAAAAACAAAAAGTTTAGGAACCGATATGAAGTATATTTTCAGATTGGACAACCAACTGAGAATTTTGATCCTGTCCTAAATCGGCAAGCTTGCGACATATGCCAGCCACGTGGTAATTACACGGTCTTCTTGTTTACGTCGTGAATCTACGCGCTTAAACGGGAGCGTGACTAGTACGATCCAATGAAACAGATAAAACGTGATATCATGATTTTGACGTCGTTTAGTAAAACGTCGGTCTCATTCGCGTTTTCACGAAATAGCGTGCCATCACGTTGAACTCTATTTTAATCATATGTTCCAGTATGACTTGACTTATTTTATTTTACTCACGATGAATGATTATATGAATAATGTTTTTGAAAAATAAATGTTAAACTCGGATCTATTAAAAACACAGACCTAATCCTGGGTAAGAGATGTGCAGTCCACGACAGACCTTTTACCGAGTTTTCATAGGGACGTAACCGCAACCGTGGTGAACAGAATAATGTGACTTAGTTTCCGCAGCAGGATGATCGAACCCGAAATGTGTTTGCATCTAAGGCACATCCACTACCACTGCACCAGACCACAAGCTCGCTCATATGGACAACGTTTCCTTACGTCCAAATCATTTTTGTGACCACCTTTCTGTGTATTTATCATAGAAAATATATAATTAGACAGAAAACGAGTTTTCTCCCGAAGGTTCCTGAAAAGGGGATTAGGGTCTTAACTTCACGATCAGCGCTTTCACTCCGATTAATCGGTTTAAAGTCTCTCTACTCACTCAAAAGCATCAATCAAAACCTTCTATCCACAACGGATCAAGACTTGTGGAAAGCAATGCAGAATCTAAACATATGATCGAATCTCCAACCGATCCGACTCTCAAATGAAGCACAAAGAAGAAACGCAAGGGATAATCGGCTCAGCCTACTAGTTCGTGGTCTCAATCCAGCTCATCAAAACCTAAGCTGGATGCGAAACACACTCCCTAAAGCTTGGAGACTCCATGACAGAGTTCGTGGACAAATAAATGACGACGGCACTATCCAGTTCTTCTTCTCCCAGGAGCATAATATGTTGTCAGTCATAGACAGAGGCCCTTGGTTTTTCAAAAACTGGATGGTTGTTATGGACCCATGGTACAGACGAAGGAGCCAAAACTTCCTCTCCACTATCTCCTTCTGGATCCAAGTATACAACATTCCTAATGAGTACCGAAACCCTCTGGTGATAGAAGAGATAGGTAGAGGATTAGGACAACTTGAGGGTCTCAAAATAGTTGAACCTACCAGAGAAAGTCCGGCTGAAGTATGGATTAGAGTAAGATTTGATGCCTATCAACCACTTACTTTCACAAGATACGCAGAACTGGAAGAATGAGCAGAGCTGACTCTCCTGCGTTTTGAATACGAAAGACTCAAGAAATTATGTCACATTTGCGGCAGACTAACACATGGAGAAGCAGTCTGCAATCAGATTATGGAACATCCAAAGGAGCAACAAGAGCCGGCTCAAGTCCAGCAGTTAGAAAATGACGAGCCTGCTAATGAACTGTAAGAGCATGAGAATCAAGAGAACCTCGAAGCTGAAGACCAAATCAGAGTGAACGAATATATACAAGATGTTACTCAGCCTCTCCTCAATCATGGAAACCTCTCCGTACAACACTTTGATCCTATCCCAACACCACCAGTCTCAGTGTTCGAGATAGGATCCTCATCCTACCAACATAGAGGCACAAAGCGCAAGGCTGATGACATTGAACTGGAGGAATTTAGCCCGTCTTACAGGCAACGAACTACAGAAGAGGATCGGGATGGCGTGGTGGTCGCCAGAAGACCACCCATAGATCCATGAGAGTTATGCACTGGAATTGTCAGGGATTAAAGAGGAACCCCCTGACAATTTCCTACCTCAAAGATATCCAGAAGTCTTTTAAAACTGATGTCTTGTTTCTCACAGAAACTAAAAACGGTGTAAAATATATGCAAGGCATCGGTAATGATCTAGGTTACGCCCACAATTTTGTTGTACCATCAGATGGGCTTAGTGGTGGAATGGCTATTTTTTGGGATAAAGGAATCAACATCAGTTTTGTGCAGAAACCAACCCTCCACCACACAGATATGTACATACCGGAACCAGGAAGACCTACATTTTGCCTTTCGTATATATATGGAAACCCGAACCAGCAAATGAGGAACAAACAATGGAAAAGAATGATAGGACTGGCTGAAGCAGGCATTCTTAGTAGCAAGCCAATAGTAGCCCTTGGAGACTTTAACGACATAAAGAGCAACGAGGAAAAGAGCGGAGGTCCAAAAAGAGCAGAATACACTTTCAACACATTCAGAAGAATGCTCAATGCAACTGGCCTCCACGAGTTAAAAACAATAGGAGGTAACTTCACCTGGATAGGTTAAAGAAAAAATCATACAGTCCAATCAAAAATCAATAGAGCTGTAGCAACAGCTGAATGGCATGATCTATTTCCTAGAGCTTATGTTCAATTGCTTGATTGGATTGGATCTGACCATAAACCTCTTATTCTCCATACAAGAGAAAAAAAATGGAAAGGGATAAAGCTTTTCAGATATGACAACAGATGGAGGTTCAAAAAGGAGATCAAGAAGGAAATCAGCAATCTCTGGGAAATGAAATGTATGAGCATTCCAGGATCTCAACTCCATATTGCTCTGAAAAAATGTAGGGCCTGTCTTGCTCGGTGGAAATCAAAGACTGCAACGAACTCAGCAAAAAAGATAGAAGAACTGAAGAATCTTCTTGGAAAAGCGTATAATTCCTATCCCTTAAACTTTTCCTACAAATATGTTAAAATCTAAACTTCAAAAAGAATATAAGCTAGAGGAGGAATACTGGAGATCGAAAAGCCGCATCTTGTGGTTGAATCTGGAGACAGAAACACTAGATTCTTTCATATGAAAGCAAAAGAAAGAAGGTGTTTCAATCGTATAACAACAATATACGATAACTCTGGCAAGATGTGGAATACGGAAGGAAAATCAATAAAGCTTTTGTTAACTATTTCTCTGATCTCTTTTCCTCAAATGTAAACAGAGATGGGGAGGAAATCCTACAGCACATAAGGCCCAGAGTCACAGAAGAAATGAATAAAGCTCTGACAAAGCCATTCACAGAAGAAGAACTACTTAAAGCTATCCAACAAATGGATAGGGAGAAGGCTCCAGGGCAAAACGGCTTAAACCCGGGATTCTTCAAAGATCATTGGTCCTCAGTAGGCAAAGGTGTGTTAAAATTTGCCCAATCTTTTTTTGAGCATCACGAAATAAATCCGGAATTAAATCATACACATATATGCCTCATCCCAAAAATAGAATTCCCAACCTGTCCCCAAGACTTTAGGCCCATCAGCCTTTGCAATGTTGCTTATAAACTCATATCTAAAGTACCAGCTGATCGCCTTAAACCATGGCTCAAGTTTATTATTTCAGACAATCAAACGGCTTTTGTCCCCGATAGATTAATCACAGATAATATACTTATAGCTCACGAGCTTCTCCACTCTTTAAACACCAAAAACCTTTCACAACCATACATGGCTCTAAAACTGGACATTAGTAAAGCTTTTGATAAAGTAGAGTGGAGATTCGTAGAAGCTATTATGAGGAAACTAGGCTTTGCAGATAAATGGTGCAAGTGGATAATGAAATGTATAGTAATGTCTCTTATTCAATTCTGATAAACGGGAATCCAGTAGGTCACATCCATCCAAAGAGAGGCACTAGACAAGGTGATCCTATATCACCATATATATATCTATTGTGTACTGAAGGATTTGTCCAATCTTTTTTTGAGCATCACGAAATAAAAATTAAATCATACACATATATGCCTCATCCCAAAAATAGAATCTCCAACCTGTCCCAAAGACTTTAGGCCCATCAGCCTTTGCAATGTTGCTTATAAACTCATATCTAAAGTACTAGCTGATCGCCTTAAACCATGGCTCAAGTTTATTATTTTAGACAATCAAACGGCTTTTGTCCCCGATAGATTAATCACAGATAATATACTTATAGCTCACGAGCTTCACCACTCTTTAAAGACCAAAAACCTTTCACAACCATACATGGCTCTAAAACTGGACATTAGTAAAGCTTTTGATAAAGTAGAGTGGAGATTCGTAAAGGCTATTATGAGGAAACTAGGCTTTACAGATGAATGGTGCAAGTGGATAATGAAATATATAGCTAGTTTCTCTTATTCAATTCTGATAAACGGGAATCCAGTAGGTCTCATCCATCCAAAGAGAGGCATTAGACAAGGTAATCCTCTATCACCTTATATATATATATATATATATATATATATATCTTTTGTGTACTGAAGGATTGTCTGCTCTCATTCAAAATAGTATAAAACAGGAAAACTTCATAGTTTTAAGGCTAGTAGAAATGGACCATCAATCTCTCGCTTGTTGTTTGCAGACGATTCTCTTCTATTCTGTAAAACTACTGAAGATGAATGTGAGGAGATAATCCAAATCCTGAAGATATATGAAAAAGCTACAGGTTAGAATTTTAATCTTAACAAATCAGCAGTAATTTTTGGAAAGCTATTAGCTTCTGATGTAAAAGAAAATATCTGCAATCGCTTGGGAATTACTAAAATTACAGGATTTGGTAGATATCTGGGCTTGCCTGAGTTTATAGGAAGAAACAAATTCAATGCTTTCTCCTATATAACTCAAAAATTGGAGAATAAAGTGTCTAGCTGGTACTCTAAATTATTGTCTCCTGCAGGAAAAGAAACTCTCCTCAAAGCAATCGCAATAGCCATCCCGGCATATAGCATGTCATGCTTTCTCCTCCCCAAAAGAGCTATTGATCAAATGACCAGAGCCATGAGAAGATTCTGGTGGTCCAGTACTAAGGAAAAACACAGAATCTCATGGATTGCTTGGCCCAAAATAACAAACTCAAAAAAACAAGGAGGATTAGGCATAAGAGATTTGAGAGACTTCAATATTGCCCTGGTGGCAAAACAAAGCTGGAGAATAGTACAAAATCCACAATCCCTCCTGGAAAGAGTTTTCAAAGCCAAGTACTTCCCCAAAACTGAGCTGCTTCAAGCCAAAGCAAGGGCCAATTCTAGCCATGCGTGGAAGAGCATTATCAAAGGTAATGAAATCCTCTCAAAAGGCTTAAAAAAAGTGGTAGGAAGTGGTCACCAAACACTTATGTGGACGGATAACTGGCTTCCTACTAACCCACCAAGACCTCCAAAAGCTAGAGAAAGCAACATAAATTGGAACACCAAAGTGGCTGAATTTATTGATCCTGTTACTAAAAGGTGGGATATTAACAAACTTGATGCTTTTGTAGTTGATGAAGATCTTGAGATTATCAAGAAAGTGCGTCCAGCAGCGACGAACACAAGAGACTTCGCCACATGGATCCATACAAAAGATGGCTATTACTCAGTAAAATCATGTTACAACCTTCTCAGAAACTCTTTCACACAAGCTAACTCAAACCCACAGAGTAACGAGAATTGTAACCAGCAAAAAGAAATATTAAAAAATATATGGAAACTAAACTCCCCTCCAAAAATAAAACACTTTTGGTGGAGAGTTATACACAATGCTCTCCCTGTTGCAGAAAATTTACGCAGAAGGAAAATTCAGATTGAGGATACCTGCCAAAGATGTGGAGAGGAATCAGAAACAGTTAACCATATGCTCTTCCATTGTCGCATCAGTAAAGAGATATGGAACCTTGCTCCCACACCAGTGAACTCAGGTATGTTCTCTCCTCAAAACTAACTACTAAAAAACATAAATATTCTCCAGAACATTGGAAAAATCCAGGGAGAGGAAGTAAGTTTTTTCCCTTTCCTTGGTTGGAGAATATGAAAAATGAGAAATGACCTGGTGTTCAATGGAAAGAAATGGGCTATCCCAGACACAATTGGTAGAGCTTTAATAGACAGAAATCTTTGGATGGAAGCTAACAATGCAGAAACACAAGACCCAGACCTTCCTACAAACACGCCAAGCCACACCATCCATGAAAATCCATAATATTGATGTGATACGTAATATTGATGGCTTTTGTTGTTTTGTAGACGCATCATGGACTTCCTCAGAAGAAAATGCGGGAATAGGATGGGCACTATACAACAAAGAAGCAAAACTTGTGCTGCATGGCAAGGCAGCTATTGAACCGATTGACTCACCACTTGAAGCAGAAGCCGAAGCATTACTTATGGCCATCTCCCAAATCAAAAGACTAGGCTTCAACCCAGTAACATTTTGTGGTGATTCAGCCGTGCTCTACAAGCAACTTCCACAGCACAAAGAGATTCCTATGGTTCAAAAACCAATGAGTCTATCATGTCCAACATACATCGAAGACATTGGTAACCTTATCAATGATGAAAAAGCTAGCTTCAGCTTTCAAAAAGTCCCTAGATCTTGTAATACTCAAGCTGATAATTTAGCTAGAGAAGGTAGAATGAAAAATTTAAACCATGTAGTTTGCTGGAATCTTGTATAAAAAAAAATACATAATTAGACAAATACAGGAATATGTCAATCTATAAATATTATTTCCAAAGACTTTTGTTTATAAAGGTAAAATATACAAACCATTTTATCAAATTGACAATAGTTTGAATCTTGTTTATTTTATTTGGACCATTCTTTAAATGTATGTTTTATTTACTTATAATATTCTAGTAATAAATTCCTATTTAAGATAAATAACCTTTATTGAAAATATCAAATTACTTTTTCAAAAAAAAAAATTATTTAAAATATTGTAGGAAGATTGCAAGCAATAGAATTTGAAAAAAAAAATCCTTAAATAATAACTAAAACAATTAAATAAATCATAAATTCCCTAAACTAAATTAAAAAATTTGTCGACATGAAAACAAAGTGTTTGTGGCCTGCGGGTAACAAGATACTAATAAAATCAGTGGAAATGGATATGCCAGTCTTCTCAATGTTATGTAAAACACAACCTTTCAAACAGTTTCGGAGATTACTAGTATTCTTATGAGATTCTGGTGGCAACAATCTGAAAATTCTAAAGGCACACCGTCTGTGGCATGTAACCGGATGCAAAATCCAAAGTGATATGGTGGACTCGGTTTTAGAGATTTTGATAAGTTTGATGATGCACTTCTAGCTCTTCAAGCTAGGAGAATACTAAAATACCTCCATACACTCTTTCTCAGAATTTTTCAAGATTCGGTATTCAGAAATTCGTCAGTTTTGAAACAATTCCAAAAAAGAATCAGTCATACGGTTGGTCTTCTATTTTAGTGGGTTTTCAACTTACTTAAGCAAGGTTGTAACACATTATTGGTGATGGCGAATCAATAGATCTTTATGAGGATATGTGGCTCCAACTTTTCTTCTACAGAAAGCATCCCAAATCCCAGGAACTGCACCTTTACGTGTTTGTGACTTACTATTACATCATAACGGAGGAGGAAGATCTTGGAGTTATCCATTGATTCAACAATGTCTAACAGAGGAAGATCATCAACTTCTTCAACTAGTGAGACGAGCAAGGATGAAATGGTTATCATTATGGATCGAAGAGGACAATATACAGTTCGGTCAGGAAATAAATTTGCGCTTCTTTATCCAAACATATGGCATCATAAACCTACATTTGTTTTGGCGTCTTTGATCAAGAACGGCAGTTTAGATTCATCCTCAACAACATTTATATTAGTTTTATTAGCCAATGTTGTGCAAAAGTGTATTTTGAGTTTAACCTGAAACCAATAACCAGTAGAAAAATACTAAATAAAAGAGTATCATACTATATACTATATATTAATTGAGAAGTTACTTTAGTGATTTTTGCTTACGTGATTATAGGTGAACTCAAAAATTGTTATAATTTGATTGGTCGGTGATTTTTAATTTTTATTTATTTTAATAAGATCTAAAAAGAAAAGGTAAGTCTATAACCAATTAATATCACTTGCCAAATAATTTACATAATATTACAAATAATAATTTATGGTAACTAATTGTTGAAATTATAGAAAGAGAAATAAATTGATCATTTTTATATTTAAAAAATACATAAAATAATAAATGACAAACCGTTTATATAAATAAATATAATGATTTTATTTTCTTATTTGAAAGCATTATATTTTATATAAATTATCATAATAACTATTAACATCTTCTAAAATTCATATGATATGCTTTATAAATCATCTATAAAAACATTTATCAAATTATTTATCTTGGCTTATTGTATATTTTAAATTATTATAAGAGTTTGAAAGTTATTTATAAGAGTTTAAAATCAAAGCTATATATCCTACTATATTTTAATTGAAAAGTAATTTAAGAGATTTTTGGTTATGTGTCGATCATTTATGAAATCTTAAGAAAAACTGTTATAAATTGATTGTCGATAATTTTTAATTAGATTTAAAAGAAAAAAATAAGTCAATAAACATAATATTACAAATTATTATTTATGGTAACTAATTGTTGAAACTATACAAAGAGTAATAATGTTTGATCAATTTTTATATATTTATAAACTACATAAAATAGTAAACAATTTTTTTTACTAAAATCGATATGATGTTTTTATATTCTTATATAAGGCCTTATATTTGTATATGACCTTATATTTGTATATAAAGTAATATAATAACTATTAATATCTAATAAAATTCATATATGCTTTATAAATCATCTATAAAAATTATATATACATTTATAAAATTATTTATCTTGGCTTACACTACAAGAAAACATATTTTTTACGAGGGCGGTATTCGTTGTAAATTCGTCGTAATAGGGGCTTTACGACGAATTAACATCGATACGCGTTTCGTTGTTAAACGCTCGTCGTAACGGAGGTTTCGTCGTAAAGTCCTAGTTACGTTTACGAGGAAGTCAATTCCTCGTAAAGCGGAAGGAAACTATTCGTCGTAATGCCCTCGTAAATG
>NC_027756.1:13062278-13065908 GCF_000695525.1 Brassica oleracea var. oleracea | reverse complement strand
AGTCTAAACGCCATCAGGTTCGAGAGGAAGAGAGTTGTGTGTTGTGAAGAAGAGAGTTGTGGGAAATGACATATATATATAGAGAAATATAACAATGATTTTACAAGAAAAGTTTTACATGGATTTTACATGGAACATTTACAACGACTTTACAACGAATTTAGGTAAGTTAAAGCACATTGAATACACGTTTTCACCTTTATATAACGGTAACATGATTCGTTGTAATGTCGATGTAACGTTTACAACTATTTCGCATTCCACGTACTTTCGTCGTAAACTTACATTGACTTTACGACGAAATCCTTTCGTCGTAAATTACCATGGAGTTTACGACGAAATAATGTCTCGTCGTAATTGCGTTGTAAAGCCCATGTAAAGTTACGAGGAAATAATTTCGTCGTAAACCGCCGTTGTTACTGCTACGTTTTCTTGTAGTGTTATCATATGTTTTAAATTATGATAAGAGGTTTTAATTTATTTATACAAGGTTATAAATTAATTTATAAAATATATTTTTTAATTTTATTTTATATTAAATGATAAATCACTTAATTGATTTTTTTCTTAGGTGACGATCATATATAGAGTTTGAGAAAACATATTATATTTTGATTTGTTAACGGATTTTTAATTTTTATTTATTTTATGAGTATGTAAATTAGTTCTAGAAATAGTTTTATCAGTATCCAAACGTCCTAAATATATTGCACAAAATAATTTATGGTGATTAAATATGTGGTTTATATAATAATATATATAATGCTTCATAAAATCATTTTTAGCAATCTAGTATTTCTAAACTATATAAAATATTTCAAAAGTTTCAGTATTATATACCTTCAAAACTTAAGTAATTTTATTAAAAACTGAATCATGAATATTATACATAACTAATTTTAGTACAATTATCAATACAAAATATCAAAAAATATTTAAAATAGTCATATTTATCTTTTTTTAAACAATTATTCTTAGAATAAATATTTAACAAAAACACATAGTGATAAAAACATATTTTAATTTGAAAAATTATAATAAATATATTGTTACAAAATAATCAAATCCGCGAAACCGCGGGCCCCCACCTAGTAACCTTTAAATTAGTTTTATTAGTCTTTAAGATTTTTATTCTCTACTCAGAAAAATTGAATTTTTTTTGTATAAGTTGTATTGAAAATATTTTTGAATCTAGTCTTTTATGATATTAATACATCTGAAGAGAAGAAAAAAAACACAGTTAAGAACTTGTAGTCTTTTATTCAAAAAGCCCGATCCACTATATACGTACTGATTCAAAACTGAGATCTTGGGCATAAACAATAGAAGATCATTCACACGTAAGTTCAGCAACAACCATTCCTTTTCATTTCTGCTATTTTATTTTCGTACATTTTTTTTTATTCGTTCCTCTTATTTCCCGGATGGTCACCAGTCAGACCCTGAGATTTATTATATTTGACTTTGACCGAAAAAGGATAAAATATCCTGGAAGTTTAATATTATTCTAATATTTATATTTTCTGTAAATCTTTCAAAATAAAGTGAAAATAATATTAGGGCAATTCTTTCAAATAGCCATTTTTAAGTTTTTGTCACAAAAATAGCCCTCAAGAAAGAAAATGATCAAAATAGCCCCTTTTTATTTTGAAATTTTTAATTTTTATTTTTAAAAATTTGAAACCCTATCTCTAAAACTTCACCCCTTAACTCTAAACCCTAAATCTAGATTAGTTAACTCTATGGCAAAAACTTATTTTGGTCATTTTTTCATTCAGGACAATTTTTGTGACAAAAACTTAAAAAGAGTTATCCTAGAGAATTTCTCATAATATTATGTAGTCACTAAGAAGGAATTAAGTTGATACTTATGGTAACTCTTTGGAAATTAACATTAAATACAATACTAAAAGAATTTTTCCGGAGAGTATGTCAAAACTTAGAAATATATAAAGTTCAAAAAAAAAACTTAGAAATATATATATATATTAAAATAAAACATATTATTAATATAAATTGCTAACCTAATAAAAATAAAAGAAAATTAACATAAAATTTAGTAAAACTTTATTTTATTTCTGAAACATTGGTATAGACAGAAAAAAACATCTAATGTTTAATTAACAAATTAAAATATTGGTTGATTGCAATTATTTTCTTTATGCTGAGCCACTTCATTATTTATCAACAAAAGTTTTATTTTAAAATAACTGCTGGTAATAGTAATTCACTTGTGTAAAATGCGTATCATTAGAATAATTTGAGTTTGAAAAAGTTTCTTAATTAATCAGAAGATATTAATTTTCTTACTCATTAAAAATTAAGATTTTAATCAAACACTATTTTCTTATGTTTTAAAACATTATGTTAGTCAACAACAATTAAAATATTCATAGAAACTAATCAAATATGCTATAACGATACAATGTAAGATATGGGTAATCTACATAATTTTTTAAAAAATTATGGTCATGATGAATTCTCACAAACTCTAATCTGATTCACCGAAGTTATTGATTTCATATACTATATAAAATTTAAGAAGATTCATCGATTTGACTGCAATTCCATTGAAGTTGTGTCAAATGGAAGCTAGCAATAGAGATTTCAGCTTTCTTGCGCATCATATTGGATGCACCTTTTTCTGAACCAAGATGAACGTATTAACTCACTGCAAAATCCTTAATGCTCGCATTGCTCAAGCATTTGATAGGATCATCGTGCATCGAAGCGGAGATATTGGACCAGCATGCATCTGCCAGATCTGCCACCATCTTTATGCGTCGTCTAATGAAGCTTGTTGCCTAGGTTTCTCTGGGGAGAAACGCACAGCCACCCATTTCAGTTTGGAGGATTTCTACTATTTTCACCAGCTAATACTTCAAACAAATCAATTTAACCGGGGCTTCTAGCTCTAGTGGTAAATGGCTTACAGCTGTGAGTACCGTCATCTGGGTTCGAATCCCGGCCACTGGAGAATTAACATTTCGGCATCGCCGGGAACAGAGGACCGACACGTGGCAACACGTGACTAGTCTGGATCACTTCTGTGGAGCCAGGATACCTCTGTATAATTCAAAAAAAAAACAAAACAATTCTTTTGAAGGAACCTGTTCAAAACAATAAAAAAATAGAAGAAATGAAAAATAAGTTGTAAGAGCAGTTGAAAGATTTCTTTCATTGATCCTTAACTTGCTAAACATTCATCTGACAGTGCTCTGGTATTAATCAGTTTGATCTTAGTTGTTAGAGCATTTTGCAAAGAGATTGCCTTCATCATGTTTTCTACTTTTTGTAGGAAATCTGTTGGGTTACATAGTGTCTATAAGCTTGAACACCTATAGAGCAAACATATCTATTAATAATAGGAATTCAAATAAATGTGAAATAGTTTGTTTTTTTCATCCTAAGCATTTCATTTATTTTTAAGAGTTTGTAAAACGTATAAAGAGATGAGTTTTCATAAAGATGTGTATTTTCATGCATATGAATCTAAATAAATGTAAAAAGTGTGTTTTTCTATCATAAAAATTGTATTTATTTTTAAGAGATTGCTAAAATATATAAAGAGGTATTTAGACTATTTCTGTTTGCTGTGAAACTTATTTACAACCTTTTTTTTTTTTTTTT
>NC_027756.1:13061625-13062032 GCF_000695525.1 Brassica oleracea var. oleracea | reverse complement strand
CATAGCACAGACGTTCTAGGAACGACAGGGGATGAGAATCATGGATCCTTGTCTGAAGAAAACCCGCCACACTCTCCGAATCAACCTCCAACTCCAACTGACGAATCCCACGGTCCCATGCTATACACAAGCCATAGTATACTCCCCATAACTCTGCCAAAGGGGCTGAACAGATGCCTATGTTTATTGCAAAACCCCCATTCCATTCTCCATACTCATCGCGAATAGCCCCACCCGCCGTAGCAAGTCCCAGGTTACCTCTAGATGCTCCATCCGTGTTCAGTTTGAACCAGCCATTTGTTGGTCGATTCCATGAGATCTGCTTCTCCACACGTTCCCGGCTCTGCCCATGTTCCTTTAGTTTTACATTTGCTTCTATCACCTCCCGAGCCTTATCCTGAAGGAAC
>NC_027756.1:13055755-13061519 GCF_000695525.1 Brassica oleracea var. oleracea | reverse complement strand
CATTCTAGGAGAGGTTGGTCAAAGAACCGTTGAGGTCTGCTTAGGGAAACAAATAGCGCCCATAACCCCGCAGCTGCCGGACAGTCTCGAAGAACATGAAGAATGGTTTCTTCTCCCCCCTTACACAATTGACATATACTATTCTCACTCAAATGTCTGCGTTTCCGTTCCATGTTTGTCATGATCACCTGATGAATTACCAGCCATACGAAGACTCATACACGTTCTGGAGTAGTGACACGCCAAACCCACTGATATAAGGCTTCCATATTAGGTCTCGGCTCCGCATCCCTGGTTAAGAAAGCATAAGCTGAGTTCACAGAAAATAAACCATCCTTGCTCCCTCCCCACGACATTCTATCCCTTGCACCCGTAACATCATCAATCACCACTGAAGCCAACCTTAGACGATTTGGCATTGACATATACGGTTCTATTATATGCGTTTGCCAACCAGTGCCAGTTTGCCAAAGATCCCGAGCTCGTACCTCCACCATCTCTTCCGAAATATCCACTGTACTCAACTCAGATAGTGGCTCATTCAACAACCAATTATCCTTCCAAAAACGTACGCGACGACCATCACCAAGAACCCAAGCCAAGCCCGGGACAACAACCTCACGCAGCCCCAATACCAAACTTCTCCATGTTGGTGACCAAGTTCCTTTAACGCTTAACCAAGATAAATCATCCAACTCGCCAACTCGAATTTTTTTTTCGCATAATCTTAACCCATAGGCCATCCTGTGTTTTCAGCAACCTCCAGCCTAGCTTTGCTAGTAGAGAAATATTCATTTCTTTAGCTAACCTTATCCCCAGCCCACCTTCACTCTTCGGTTTACAGATTTTTCTCCAAGAGACCAGATGTTGTTTCCTGTTTCCCTCACTGCTCCCCCAAATAAACGACCGAGCAATTTTATCAAGTTGATCCAAAGTAGATATCGGCAGAGCGATGGTACTCATCGTATGTACTGGAATCGATGCGAGAACATACTTTGTAAGCGTGATCCTCCCTGCCAAGCTCAAGAATCTCCTTTTCAATCCCGCAAGTTTAGACGACAATCTCTCAATTACTTCCCCAAACGTCTCTTTATTAATTATTTTTTTGCAACACCGGCATGCCCAAGTACTTTCCCAACTCTTTTGTTCCTCTGATTCCACTCTCAGTACTTATGGATTTCGCTAAGTCCCGATAAACATTTGCATAGAAGAAAATCAAAGATTTCTCAAGACTTACTTTCTGCCCAGAAGCTCCACAAAATCTCTCTAGCACCTTCCTAATCACCCGAATTTGCGAGATTGAGGCCTCAGCAAACAAGATCAGATCATCCGCAAAACAAACATGGGATAAAGCTGGTCCACTCCTAGATAGACTGATTGGTTTCCACTCCTTCTTGGCCACAGAAAGATCAATTTGATGGCACAAGCGCTCCATGCAAAACACAAAAAAGTATGGTGACAAAGGATCGCCCTGCCGAAGTCTACGTTGAGGTGTAAAAGCTTATGTCCTCTCTCCATTCCATAATAGACTCATTCACGGGTTTGTCACGCACTGCATGATCTATTGAATCCATATCCCGGGTAGTTTTGCTGCGTAAAGAGTATCCTCTAGGAAATCCCACCTGATTCGGTCATATGCTTTCTCGAGATCCAACTTGAGCAGCATCCAACCTCTGCGTCCTTTCTTTTTCCTCATTGAGTGAACCGCTTCCTGGACCACAACAATATTGTCTGTTCTAAGCCGGCCTGGGATGAAGCTGGCTTGCGTTGGACCAATAAGCTTGGGCATAAGTTTCTTCAATCTCAACACCATCGCTTTAGTTATTATCTTGAACAAGACATTACATAAACTGATTGGTCGGAATTGCATGATTCTTTCTGGCTTGAGGACCTTCGGTATTAAGACCAGCATTGCATCATTCATACCCGTAGTAAGAACACCTGATTCAAAGAACTCAAGCCCACACCGAGTTACCGAGTCCCCCACTACTTCCCATGAATCTTGGTAAAAGACCGGTTGAAACCCATCTGGTCCTGGAGCTTTAAACTTCCCCATGGATCGCATCGAAATCTCAACATCCACTGCAGAGAACAGTTTATTGAGTATCTCCTGCTCACCCCTCGTAAGTTCAGTGAAGCCTTCTTGAGAAAGTTTTTCTGTATCCAAATTGATATCTTCCGTTGAGTACAGGCGTTTATAATAAGCTATGGCCAGCTTTTCTAACTCCTCCGACTGATCTACCCAGCGCCCCACATCATCCTTCAGCATTTCAATTATGTTCCTTTTCCTCCGAACAATTGTATTCGTATGATAGTAATTCGTATTCCTATTACCAAACACTATCCACTTCTCACGTGATTTTTGGTACCAGACCATCTCCTCTTGTTCTAGAACCACATCAAACACCTTCTGTAAGCCAGCTTCCCTTAACAACAAATCATCAGTTGGGTTCCTCTCCAGCTCCTCCTGAATTCCCCTGATGTCACTGATTAGTTTTTCTTTCTGTTGCTTTACATCCCCAAATATCTCCTTATTCCATTTTTTTAGCTTTGCTTTCAACGCCACAAGCGCCTCAGGCGTACGCATCTCCCCATTCCAAGATGCCGCAAGTAACTCCTTAAAACCTTCATGTTTGAGCCATGCCGCCTCAAATCGAAAAAGTCTCCTCTTGGGGTTACCTCTCTGTTCAGGCTCTAGTTGCACATAGACTGGTGTATGGTCTGATGCTAGAAAGGGAAGATGAGAAACTACTGCCTCCTGCCATCTTACTCGTGTCTGAGCACTACACAAGACTCTGTCCAAACGTTTAGCCACAAAGCTCCGGGTATCTTTCCCTCTTTTCCATGTGAAAGTGTTACCTCTAAAACCCATATCCACCAAAGCTAGCTCATTTATCCATTCTCCAAAAGCTAGAGAGTCCGGTGAAAGTCTACCATTGCCCCCTGACCTCTCATCCAACCGCATTATAGTATTAAAATCTCCACCTACCAATACTGGTTCATCAATATTCTCAATTACCCGCTTCAAGTCTCCCCATAACCCACTCCTACGACTCACTGTAGGCGCAGCATAGACAGCTATGAGGTGAATTACCTCACTCCCAATCTCAACACGTGCATGAATAAACTGTTCTGACGATTCCAAGATCGTTAGAGCTCCAGCATGATTCCTCCACAACAACCAAATACCACCACTCTGACCAACGGCGTCCACCCGAAAAGAGTTATCAAAGCCTAGACTCTGACAGATTTTCATCGCTTTATCCCCTCCCGCATGGGTCTCAAATAACGCAAGAAAATCAGTATCGAACTTCTTCAAAATGTACCAAATAGAACGTCAAAAATTGGGTTTATTTGCCCCCCGGAAATTCCAGAAAATGCAATTCATCATCTTTATTACGATAAGGTCTAATTGGATTACTGGGGAACCCTGTCATGCGAGGTCCAAAATCCTTCCGCCCCCCTGCGCTTCCATCTGCGCCTCCGTCTCCCTTTGTTCCATCTCACTAATGGTACTATCCATCGGATTCTCTAACTCTTCATCTCTTAATTGCAATGGCTTTACCGTAACTTTGGGTTCCGCCACACTCTCCCTGAAGGCACCCCCAGCTCTCCCTGCCTCCAAACTTTCCACTCGCAGTCGTTTCCCCGACTCCGATAGACTGACTTCCCCTTTAGTGGGCCCAATCACCAAACCTCTAGCGGGTTTATTGTTTAAATTTTTGGGCCTTCCTCTCCTTCTACTACTTTCTTCCCAGCCCATTTCTCCTTGTTCACCATTTTCGAATCCTTTCTTATATTCACCTTCCCTCCAAAGATTAGAGTCTCTTTCGCTTGCGAAATTTCCTTGTTCTCATTTCTTTTGATGTTCATAATCTGATTCTCCTTGTTCTCCTCGCCAGACACAATCTCTTCTCTTGATTAACTTCGATCTGTATCCAGCTCTAAACTACCAAATTTGTTGGATATCGCAATGTTTGCGATTCCCCCGGTCCGCGGGATCTCTTGGACATTCCTGTCTGTCTCCCCGCCGGCTTCCGCGGTCCTGCCGTTCACCAATCGAGGCAGTATCTGTGTCCCTCTTCTTGAGCTCCTCACCGGAGTAAAACCATTCTCCTGCACTATTGGTTCTTGTCTAGTGGGTGATCGCGTAGCTGACTGTGCCTCCGTCTGTATAGCTACTTCAGCCAATCTTTCCACAATTGTTCTTGGGCATCCATGAACCAAGTGTCCATAAATTTCGCACTTTAAACAGATCTCAGCTAACCCTTCGTAAGCTACAAAGTATCTCTCTCCGTTAATTAGGACTGTCCCTTTCAACGGCTTTGCAAGATTAACTTCTACACAAACTCTCGCAAACCTTGCTCTTTCAAACTTCAATGTGGTCAGGTCAACACGAACTGGTTTACCCAAACCCTTGGCAATACCCATGAGGGTCGATTGATGGTAAAAGTTCACTGGAATATTTGTCAACCTGATCCAAACCGGCGTCGTAACGATGTCATCTCTTAACGGATCGAACTCCGGCGACCAGGCTCTCACCATGAGATAACTGCCAAAATCCCTCCATGGACCCCCTGTCAGTGCCGCCAAATATTCATCCTTCTTCTCGAAACGAACCATAAAAAATTGTATGGGTAGGTCCATTACATACATTCCTCCTTTAGGGTTCCATAACTCTCTTAGCTTCTTGCTCAAGGCAGAGATCGGGACGTTCCTGCCCAAAACCCTAACAATCATACGCTGCTTCCACATCCCATTCATCGCTTCTAAAACTTCCGACTCAATCGTAATCGATGGTTCTCCATCCTCTCCATTCGGAAACTCCACTCGTAGCCTCTCAGATACAAACGCATCATCAATCAAACTCTCTGGAACCGGCATACCTCCTCCATTCGTACCCACCACTTTGGATGCATACGAGGCCGCCGCATCCCCTGGTGGTCTCGCTCTCTCTCCCACATCCATCATGGTTGCATCACGATCTCCCGACTCCGAACCCCTGCCCTCACCAATCGCCAAAACCCTAATCGTCATATCCCGCCGTTCGTTATTTCTCTTCACAAAAACCGCCCACTTACTTATTTATTTATTTACAACCTTTTATCTTTGTTTATGTGTAATTTGAATGTTTATGTTGATTTTTTTAATTAAAAATGCGAATATAAATTTAAAAACATAAATCACAAAGAGTCGATAGGAGTTCATCCTCCTAAAACTTGTCCTATCTATATAGAATAGTAGATCTAGATAACAAAAATGAAATTATTATTATATATCTAGCTGGTTAAACTGATATAACTTTCATCAAGTTGTATATGGTAGTAATAAAGAAAACTTATTATATATAATATACCTAGTTGGTAGGAGCTAATCCAACTTTACATTTCACGCAATATATTTTGTTTAGAGCTGTTCAATATGGTAAAACCGAACCGTACCGAACCGAACCGAAATAGACAATATGGTTTGGTTTTGGTATATACCATATAAACCGAAAGGATATAATTTTATAAAAACCGTAGGATTTGGATATGGTTTGGTATATAACCGATTAAACCGAATAAACCGAACAAAACCGATTAAAAGTAAAAACATGTAAATATGTATCTATTTTATAACAATACATGAAAATCTATTTGTTATATAAGTTAAATTTGTGTTAATAACTATTACCATAATGTTATAGTAATAAAGAACCTTATATAATTTGTAAAACACTTGAATACATCGCAATTCAGACATCTTATTTTCTAAGTCTTTT
>NC_027756.1:13054081-13055284 GCF_000695525.1 Brassica oleracea var. oleracea | reverse complement strand
TGGAAAAACTTTTCTTTCATGTTTCTGTTTTGTTTCATATTTTTATTTTCAAAATTTCAGGCTTTGATTTTAATTATAGATTTGATGATTTTATTTGATGGTAGAAGCATTTTTACGTTTTTGTTCATTTATTTGAACATGTAATATATTTTTAATAAATGACTGTGTTGACAATATGACTCTAAAATTCATTTTATATGATCTCAAACTAAATAATTTTGTTTTTTGGTATAAAACCGAATAAACCGAAAACCGACGGTATATAAACCGAACCGAACCGAAGTAAATATGGATTTAGAATGATAGTTATATTTTACTAACCAAAATACCGAAAACCGAAAAAAAACAAACCTAAACCGAACCGATATCCGGATTGAACACCCCTAATTTTGTTGATAACTAATAATCAAGATAAATTAGACTTCAATACCTGCTTTTGAAAATGAATAATAACGGGTTGTTACGAAAGTCAAAAAAAAGAGGAGCCGTAATGTTTGAAAATATAAAAAGATGTGGGGCCCGGTGCACTATTTGCACAGTGAATTTCTTCTCTATATAAACGATCGATTTCGATCGTTTAGAAAATGATCCCTCAACCTTTTTTTCTCTCTATAATAAACTCTTTCTATCAGTGTTAAAAATTCTACGGGTATAAATTTTGTCCTTACTCAAATTCTCGCGATACAATAAAATTCCAGTTCTTTTTATAACACGTTATCAACACGATCACTCTGCAATTCGGTAAAATTTATTTGTATCATTTATACTCTGTTATAATGGTCAGTATACCGCCTATACTATTATTTATATCATGTTATAATGGCCGGAATACCGCCTATATCATTTACTAGTAATTTAATTTATCTATTGGTCGGCCAAGCCGCCTTATATCCTGTTTATTATTTATTGGTCGGCCGAGCCGCCTTATATCCTGTTTATTATTTATTGGTCGGCCGAGCCGCCTTATATCCTGTTTATTATTTATTGGTCGGCCGAGCCGCCTTATATCCTGTTTATTATTTATTGGTCGGCCGAGCCGCCTTATATCCTGTTTATTATTTATTGGTCGGCCGAGCCGCCTTATATCCTGTTTATTATTTATTGGTCGGCCGAGCCGCCTTATATCCTGTTTATTATTTATTGGTCGGCCGAGCCGCCTTATATCCTGTTTATTATTTATTGGTCGGCCGAGCCGCCTTATAT
>NC_027756.1:13028068-13050226 GCF_000695525.1 Brassica oleracea var. oleracea | reverse complement strand
CTATTTTTAGAAATTCAAATATTTGAGAATATTTGAGAATATTCACTTTCATCCCAGAGAAATCGAGTTTAAAGAGTTGAAATCATGCTTGGTCGGTTCAAATCAAGTGGGAATCAATCCGGATATAATCATACAAAACCAAAAAAATCGATTTGGGATTCTTTCCTCGGCACGGGATCGATCGATCTATTCTTACAGATCGGTCGATCTGTGTAAATCGACCTTCGCCGATCGAGTGAAATGGAACAAGTCGATCAGTATATATTTCGCGTTTTTTGTTCTGAATAATGATCGGGATCGATCGATCCACTATAACTTGTAAAGTGGGATCGATCGATCCTCCTTGTCGAACTCAATATATATCTTTTTTAAAAAATTACAATTTTAAGGGCATTACTGCCATTTTGGAAAAAAAATAGTCTAATAGGACATAAAGTAGTATAATTTAGTCTAAAAGGACATAGTTACCATTTTTTTGCTCTAAAAAAACAGATTTCCCAAAAATCTAATACTTTTACTTTTTTTTTGGAGAAAGTAGTATGTGTTACGAAAGTCAAAAAAAGGAAGAGCCGTAATGTTTGAAAATATAAAAAGATGTGGGGTCCGTTGCACTATTTGCACAGTAAATTTCTTTCTATATATACGAACGTTTTTCGTTCATTGTAATGTATCCCTCAACCTTCTCTTCTTTCTATAATAAACTCTTTCTATCAGTGTTAAAAATTCTACGAGTATAAATTTTGCCATTATTCAAATTCTCGCGATACAATAAAATTCCAGTTCTTTTTATAACACGGGTCAATTTTTAACAAAATTAGAAACACAAAAAGGACATAATACATAAGGTTGTTGTGCGTATCAAATAAATAATAAGGGTAAATATAAAGTAATTTAAAAGGACAGGGACCTTAAATTAATCAATACCAGCGTTAATCTCAAAGATTAGAACCATTATTACAATATTACGTTCGGACAAAAGCCAATAATGATCCTCACTGAAATTCAAACAAACACTCTCTCTCTCTTTCTTCACTTAAGCTCCGTTAGATTCGACTTAGATCTTTCCCTTTCGTTAGATAGAAAGAGTGAGCTCTGTGTTCTTCGCTATGTCTCAAGAGAGACCTGCTGAAGAAAAACCAGAGACTTGCGATGTTCGAGTCCAAGATCGGATCCAAGGAACAGCTACGCCGGTTCAATCACCGACCCGACTCGGCCCAACCCGGTTCTCTGAATTAGCTGGAGAGAAGCTTCGGGATACCGGGTCAGATTTCATCGGATCGATTTGGTGTTGGATCAACGGCGACCCGAACCGGAATCTGAAAAATCCGGTTAAGAGAGGGAAGAGGAAGAGAATCAGAACGGCGAAAACCGCCGTGGGAGTAATCGCTCTTGTGGGTTTCTTCATTTTTGTTAATTGGTTTATGCTCTCTCAGCTCCATGAAGGTCGAGCTTGGCTTCGAAGAGGATTCTCAAAGAATCGAAATCCTAAACCGAATCCAAAATCAAACCCGGATCTGAGCCCGAGTACAAAACGGGTATCTGTTAAAGTGTCGGCGTCGGTACAGGTAAATTAGTTCAATTGTAATTTTGATTAGTAACTGTTACTCTCTAGTTTTTAACTGTCAATATTACATTGCACCTGGGCATTCGGTTCTTCGATTGGGTCATTTCGGTTTTCGTATATTTATAAAATTAAAATATGGGCTGATTTCGGTTCGGTTCTTTTGATTTTCGGTTCAATACCAAAAAATTCAAGCTTTATTCGGTTCGGTTTAGCTCCGTTTTTGGGTTGTTAGAATGTAATAAATATAGATAATGTGGATAAAATAATTTGGAATAATATTCGGTAATGTTGGATAATTTGGTTTTTTGAGTGATTCAGTTTTTTTTTCCCGATAGTTTTGGATATTTTCTGATATAAATATTCGAATGAAAAATTGCTTTTCTAGATATTTGGTTATTTCAAATGGTAATGGTAATACTTATGTTATATGATTTGTATTTTTGGATTGATGTTTATGTAAGTTTCATGTGATGTAAGCTTGTTTCTTGTTGATGTGACTGTGATTGATGATAGCATGTAGCGAAGAAAAAGATGGGGAAACCAAAGAAGCAATACAATGGAACATATGGTAGATTGTTGGCTTATGCTGCTCATGCTTTAGCTGAGGTATTTTCTTATCTATAATAATATTTTTGAAACTGTTGCTTATTCACATTTTGACGTTGAACCATCACATTTGTGTTTGTTAGGGACAAAACAAAATAGAGCCAAAAGAGTTGTGGCGAGAACCAAAGGACCAAGCTTTGGCTTGGAAGCCTTGCGCTGATCAACGTTCTTGGAAGCCCAACGGTCTCTCTCACTCTTTCTCCCTAGTCTCCACTTCTTTTTCTAAATTTGTTTCTAAAGGTTTTCTTGATTTTGATATTTAGATGGGAAGAATGGATATATAATGGTAACTGCAAATGGTGGGATCAATCAACAGAGAGTTGCTGTAAGTTGTTGTGATTGCGTCACACATTCCTTATAAAAATACTTTTACTAACCTTTGGATTTATAAACAGGTTTGTAACATTGTTGTTGTTGCTCGGTTACTCAACGCCACACTCGTTGTTCCCAAGTTTATGTTCAGCGATGTCTGGACCGATTCAAGGTAAGTATTATAAGCTCCCTATAATCTCTCTCGCTTCTCTATCTTTCTTTTTGACATTCTTGATTGGTTCATATTCTTTTATAGTCAGTTTGAAGATATCTACCAGGTGGAACATTTCATAAAGTATCTCTCTCCCGATATACGGATAGTAAAGAACCTACCAAAAGAGCTTCAGTCTCTAGACCTTGAGGCCATTGGCAGCCTCGTGAGTTCTTTATACCGATTTTTATTGAAAAAAAGGCGTTTTCATCGTGGTCTTTTGTTTATATACTTCCTTTTATCACCTTCTAAGGTCACGGATATAGATGTCATGAAAGAAGCCAAGCCCGGATTCTACATGAAGCACATTCTCCCTCTTCTTCTCAAGAACAGAGTCGTCCACTTCTTTGGATTTGGAAACCGTTTGGCCTTTGACCCTATACCATTTCAGTTACAGGTAGGTAACAAGACTTTCTTTGTTCCTCATCGATCTTTGATGCATTAATTATCCAATTGTTTTGTTTGTAGAGGCTGCGGTGTAGATGCAACTTTCATGCGTTAAACTTCGTTCCAAAGATACAAGAAACCGGAGCCATTCTTGTAAGGAGGTTACGCGACAGCGGTTCACACCTAGCACCCGTTGACCCGTATCTTGTCGGTCCAAAATATGCATCCTTCATATTGGACAAGAAGGCCGGTCCTCTCCATAAGGCCTCTAAGTATCTAGCAGTCCATCTCCGGTTCGAAATCGATATGGTGGCTCATTCTCTTTGTTACTTCGGTGGAGGCGATGCTGAGAAGACAGAGCTATCAGCTTACCGAGAAAAGCATTTCCCAACGCTTGCAAATCTTACAAAGACCAAAAAGTTTGTCCATTTTCTCTTACTTCTTGCCTTAACCATAGCAAGTTTGGTTTCTTACGGTATGATCTTTTGTAGAATGCCGTCTCCTGAAGATTTGAGGACGGAAGGGCTTTGCCCGTTATCACCTGAAGAAGCTGTGCTCATGCTTGCTGGTCTCGGTTTCAACCGCAAGACTCGTGTGTTCGTGGCTGGCGCGAATATATACGGTGGGGCGAAACGGTTAGCAGCTTTAACTAGTCTTTACCCGAACCTTGTCACCAAAGAGAATGTACTCTCGGAAACAGAGCTAGAGCCTTTCAAGAACCACTCTTCTCAGGTGAAATGAAAAAAAAAAACAGAGTAAAATACTTTCCGGTTTATCCGTTAACTTCCCGGTTATTGATTTTTTCTTTGGTTATTTCTGGTTATGTAGCTAGCGGTTCTTGATTTCATTGCTTGCGCTGCGTCAGACGCCTTTGCAATGACGGATTCAGGGAGTCAGTTGTCGTCTTTGGTGTCGGGTTATAGGATTTATTACGGAGCAGGGAAGATGCCGACGATCAGACCGAACAAAAGGAGATTCTCGGACATACTGTTGAAGAACAATACCATAGAGTGGAAAGTGTTCGAGCAGAGAGTGAGAAAGAACGTTAGGCAAACCAAACATGTATTGGTTAGACCAACGGGACGCAGCGTTTACCGTTATCCAAGATGTAAAGAATGTATGTGTAATGAAGATTGATTCTTTGTCCTTACATTGTGGTTCGGTTCGGTTTCTGAAATGGTTGAACCAATTATTTATATGACATTTTAGTTCGAGAGCCCCCAGTTTTAGTTCTTTAAACAACAGTATTTCCTAACAAAAAAGACAACTATTCAAGCAAATGTATATCACAAATCTTGAAAAAAAAAAGTATATCTCAAATCTCTCTCTTACATGCATAACTTGTAATTAGGGTTGTTCAATATGGTAAAACCGAACAGTACCGAACCGAACCGAAATAGACAATATGGTTTGGTTTTGGTATATACCAAATAAACCGAATGAATATAATTTTATAAAAACCGTAGGATTTGGATATGGTTTGGTATATAACCGATTAAACCGAATAAACCGAACAAAACCGATTAAAAGTAAAAACATGTAAATATGTATTTATTTTATAACAATACATGAAAATCTATTTGTTACGTAAGTTAAATTTGTGTTAATAACTATTACCATAATTTTATAGTAATAAAGAACCTTAATTTGTAAAACACTTGAACTATAATTAAATAACAATACATCTCAATTCAGACATCTTATTTTTTAAGTTTTCTTTTGATTTTTTTGCTTTATTTTAGTCTTCACTAAATTAATATGAAGATTATAAATTTGATGGACAATAATTAATGAAAATTTTTCACAATTGTTTTCTTATCTGTAAACAAACAGAGTTTCGTGTTCGATTGAAAAAGCATGACTTTATTGAACACTAAATATGGAAGAGTAGAAAAAAATTTCTTTCATGTTTCTGTTTTGTTTCATATTTTTATTTTCAAAATTTCAAGCTTTGATTTTAGTTATAGATTTGATTATTTTATTTAATGGTAGAAGCATTATTATTTTTTTGTTCATTTATTTGAACATGTAATATATTTTTAATAAATGACTATGTTGACAATATGACTCTAAAATTCATATAATATGATCTCAAACTAAATAATTATGTTTTTTGCGAATAAACCGAAAACCGACGATATATAAACCGAACCGAACCGAATTAAATATAGATTTAGAATGGTAGTTATATTTTACTAACCGAAATACCGAAAACCGAAAAAAACCAAACCTAAACCGAACCGATATCCGGATTGAACACCCCTACTTGTAATTCTTCCACAATAAAGTTTGCTATTCAAGCAAATACATGCATTTATAAATCTCTCTCTCTCTCTCTCTCTACATGCATAACAGCATGAGTGTGCAATCTCTCTCTAAAGATAACTTCAATTTCGTTCTACTAAACAACTTACTAATTAGATTCGCTAAGATTACAAAGACTTGTAGGTAACAATGATTTTTAACCTTGATGGTATATAAACAAAGTATACAACACATATCGCAATAACAAATTTCAAAATCAAAATGCTTCATCCTCCTCCTATTCATCAACCACCAACAAGACCACCTCATCTAGAACCACATCCTCCTCCACATCCCTCGGGACTTCACCCACCACATCCACCTCAGGAGCTACATGGGTTTCAAAGCCATTTGGGCCACATAACCACCATATTAGCTGTCATGACTGCTCTTGTAAGATTTCATATGAATGCAATTTTTATGGTATCCTTTCTTTTTGTATGTAACATACCTATGTGATATTCTATAAGATTGAAGAGAGTCTATCAGATGAAACCCACCTAAATTTCACATAAAACAACAAAATCATGCACAAAGTATAGTGACATGTTCAATTTATACATCACATATCATGCAAATAAATACTCACATTTCGAAAAATTTCAAATCATACATCAACTAATTATCTAACGTTAATGTTACATATGCTAATTTTGATAACGTAAATGTCATATTATATAAATATTATATAATTTTGCTGACGTGGATACCCATTTGTACAACAACTTTGTCTTTAAAAATTAATTGTTTATAAAATGAATTTTTTTAAAAAAATGTAAACAAATTTAAAATTGTAACTATTTTAACAAAACTAATCAAAAGCTAATTAAAAGATCAAAAGCCACCACCACACGTCACCATTGTAGGCTGTCGCTGGCTCTTCACAACAAAATACAATCCTGATGGCACGGTTCGATGCTCCAAATCCAGACTCATTGCAAAAGGATACAATCAACGCCCAGGACTCGATTATGCGGAGACATTCACTCCCGTCATCAAGTCTACGACTATCAGGATTGTCCTTGGGGTCGCGGTTGATTGCAATTGGCCAATCAGACAATTAGATGTCAACAACGCCTTCCTTCAGGGCACGCTCACTGACGAAGTCTATATGGAACAACCTCCGGGCTTCATTGATGTCGATAGACCGTCTCATGTGTGCAGATTACACAAAGCAATCTATGGTTTGAAGCAACTCCACGCGCATGGTATGTAGAACTTCAAACTTTCCTAACTGGTGCTGGTTTTCATAACTCTATCTCGGACACCTCATTGTTTATTCTCAAGAAGGAGAGGTCGGTTGTCTGCATACTCATTTATGTTGATGATATTCTGGTGACTGGAAACGACAACAACCTCATTGAACAGACACTTCATGCTATTGCCACACGCTTTTCTGTCAAAGACCACAAGGAATTACATTATTTTCTTGGCATTGAAGCGACCAGATCATCAACTGGCCTTCATCTCTGTCAACGTCGATACATTCTTGATCTTCTCGACAGAACAAACATGCTTGGTGCAAAATCTGTTACCACTCCGATGGCAACATCACCGAAGCTGTCTCTCCATTCCGGCACACGTCTGGTTGATCCGACTGAGTACAGAAGTGTTGTTGGAAGCCTGCAGTACCCGGCTTTTATGAGACCCCACATATCATTCTCTGTCAACCGACTGTCCCAATTCATGCATGAGCCTACCACAAACCATTGGAATGCAGTCAAACAGATTCTTCGATACTTAGCAGGCACGCATGATAGTGGCATCTTCCTCAAGCGTGGCAACTCCAACAACCTCCATGCCTTCTCAGACGCTGACTGGGCCGGCGACGCTGATGACTACATCTCTACAAATGGGTATATTGTCTAGATTGGTCAGCATCATGTCTCATGGTGCTCAAAGAAGCAGAAGACCATCGCACGCTCGTCTACCGAAGCAGAATATAGGTCTGTTGCTAATACTTCCTCTGAGCTTACATGGATTGCATCTCTGCTACGTGAGCTTGGTATTCGACTCCCACGTGCACCTACAATATACTGTGACAATGTAGGAGCTACTTATCTATGTGCCAACCCCATTTTTCATTCCCAAATGAAACATGTGGCCTTAAACCCTAAACCCTAAACCCTAAACCCTACCATTTCATCCGCAATCAAGTCCAAGCTGGTGCCCTGCGCGTCGTGCATATCTCCACTAAGGATCAACTCGCGGATGTCATGACAAAACCACTCTCGCGTCCACTCTTCACCAACATGATAAGCAAGATTGGAGTGGCACAACCCCCCTCCATCTTGAGGAGGCGTATTAAGGATCAATCATAATACTGATTGATTCATGTATCTCTCTGTATAAGGACATCGTATATACTCACATTTAATGTCATTAGAATACCCTAGAATTCCTTCTTGTATATATGTCTCTCTTGTACATTCTATTCAATACAAGATTCATTACACTCTTACAAATAGAAATATGGTATTGACCAGATATGTTCTTACTTTTTCGAATGAAGATATGTTATTCTACACCTTTAGGCTTTTACATAGACATTCTTATGATGCTTGCAAAAATCAGGAAAGTGGATGAAACCAAAGAAAGTATGTCAAAATTTGGAGAGAAAAGTATTGTTTGAATAGCATACATTTGAAGACCTTGTCCTAGAGTCTTTAGAAAATGAACTTCCTGTGGGAGCAATGAGATTGCCCAAGGGATCTCCTGATCCGCCTGTATATATGCTTATCCGAGTTTTTCTGAAAGGACTCGTTAGTTATCATGAGTCGAGAGAGAAGGTGAAAGAGGATTTCTTGGAGATTTTCCCTGTAATGGCTGTGTACGATCCTCCCAAGGATTTGTGAGATGAAGAAGCAAGAACAGATAGCGATCTCAAACTGAGAGAACTGAAGATAACATATGGAGAAAAAATAATTAAGATTTGAGAAATGAAAAAGTCAGTCTTACTACCGGAATATGCAAACGAACAAACCATAGAACACAAATATGCAAACAAACAAACCATAGGAGTCTTTCTGGTCAGTCAAAGAAAGCACTCAGTCGGGTTCTTGGATGTGGAGGAAGCTCCTTAAGCTCAGGGATATTGCAAAGGGTTTTATCAGAATTGAAGTGCGAAATAGGAAACATACTTCATTCTGGTATGATGTATGGTCTCGCTTTGGCAGTCTGAAGAGTATCTTGGGTGATAGAGGCCTTATTGACCTAGGCATTACTGATCATGCTACTATTGCGGAAGTCATGGAAACTCATAGACGAAGAAGACACCGGTTGAGCATTCTAAATGAGGTGGAGGAGGAGATATGAAAGCTCAGACTCAATACTCTGCATGAGGATGCATTTCTTCTTTGGAAACAAGCTGAGGAGAAATTTGTAGCCAAGTTTTCAACAAAAAAGACATGAGAACAGCTCAGAAATGCACATCAAATATGTACATGGAGTAAGGGAGTCTGGTTCTCTCAGTTGACACCAAAATATGCATTTCTTCTCTGGATCGTCGTGCGAGGCAGGTTGCAAACAGCCTACAGAATGCAACAATGGAACAATGCAATCGACACGACTTGCGTGTTATGCAACGAAGAGCAAGAAACTTGTGGCCATTTGTTCTTTAGTTGCCAGTTTTCAGGGCAGATATGGGAAACATTAGTAGAAGGGCTTATGCAAAATGACTTCACCAGGGACTGTAGTGTACTCAAGATCCTCCTCTCAAACCCGAGGCTAAGCCCGACGAAGACTTTTCTCTTTCGATACCCCTTGCAAGTAACAATGCACACAGTGTGGAGAGAGAGAAATGCGCGACGACATGGGGAAGAGCCGAAAGGTATCAGTTGTCTGGACAGGTTTGTGGACAAGACAATTAGACTCAAATTGTTATCAGTCAAATGACAGGGCAGCAGTACCTTGAAGAAGGTCTAATCACATGGTTTGGGGCACAAGCAACTCATGAAGATGCTGGATAGATTCTTTTTATTTAGCATGCTTTTTTTATTCTTTAAAAACAAAGAAAAACAGATGCACCTGACGTAAATAAAGTTTTGATTGAATAAATTTTGCATTCATTAAAAAAAAAAGAATCGTACAAAGAGCTCAAGAACAATAAATAACATCATCATCATCATCAGCAGAACAAGATAAGAGCTAAAAAAAAAAAAAACAAGACAAGAGCTTCTGAATCTGAGCTTTTGCAGCCAACAGCTTTGCCTTCTCTTTCTTGAGTTCGGTGCAATTATTTCCCAAATATTTCAACTCTTGCTCAATCTCTCACCCTAGTCTCAGCAGCCTCGTATTCTCCTCCTCAGCAGACACCTCCTTAGATTTCTTAAAACTAAACTCCAAACCGTTCCGGGTTAAGGACCAAAACGGAGCACATTTATCTGACCATTCAGACGTCTCTTCTAATGCATCTTCCAGATCATAATCCATGGATCGATGCTCCTGATACATCTTCCAGTACATAATCCATGGCTCTTATAGGTTATTAATGAAAGTTTCTATTGACAAAAAAAATGAAATAATCGGGATTTAGTGATTTACAGTTCGATCCGAGTTTGTAACTCTCAATGATATTAGGGAAAAGGAACTTTGACCTCAACTTATTTAATACTAGGTGACTTGTGTTCATGCACAGATAAATTAAATATCTACAAAAATAACATTGTAAAATTCACACATTAAAATATTGTTCCTTCTGTTTCTTTTTATCTGATGTTTTGGAATTGTATACATAGATTAAAAACATTTAACTTTATAGATTTACTGAACAAAAACACATTAACTATTTAACTAATCTTAATTTAACCAAAAGAAAATTAAAAATTATATAGCATAAACAAATCAATAAATTTTACATTTAAAATTGAAAATGTCATATAATTTGAAACAAAAGAAAATCTTCAAAACATCATCTATTAACAAGGGAGTAAAGGAAAATAATTTTAAAAATAGATATTTGGTGGGTTTATTCATTGAAATACTAGCATGTGATAAACATCTTAACCATTAAACTTACTCATGTGAAATAAAGTAACAACAAAACAAAATGTTCAAGATGTTTGTTCCAATAAAAACAAATAATATTTGTAGACAATAAATATTACCTTATAGATAGATACATAAAGTGGACTTGTTATTTCAATTAACAAATTTCTAAACAAAGAGTATTATAAGCAAAGAGATCATTATAAAAAACTTAAAATTCAATTTTTTTTTAGGTTACTTATTTGGGTTCGATTAATACATTTTGAATATATTTTATAATACCCTACAAGATTCCTTCGAGTATTTTTAAATCTCGTATCAGATTTTCTGACTTAGATTCGGTTCAGTTTTTAATTCAGATTTTATGCCCAGGTCATAAAACAAGGCAAAAGATGTTTTTACTTCAAAAAATTATTTATTACCGAACTTTGGAAACCATAAGTGAACTAAACAACCAATAAAAATACAACTGTAGATTCAAAAATCGAGCACTCTAAGGTGGTTCCTAACGTGTTTTCTACAAATACTATATGAAAAGTTGAAAACGTGGAACATTCTTTTAATATCCAATTCTTCTAACTCCATTCAAAACTATGCCACCCTCTAGAGTTATGCGTTGCGTCATTGTTGAGATCATTAGTCACAACAATACAAAAGGTCACACAACACAACCCATATATAATTAAAGGATACATCAAAAGCTTGTTCATCAATCGGAACGTGCAACGTTCCTAAGTATTCCAAGAAACCATACATTATACATATTGCAAAGCTTTTTAATGATTAGATATTATGAAATAGAGTTTTTCCAAAGGATCGAATATCAAAGCATGGTCGAGGAGATGTGATCAATGGGGAAAGGATTTCCCATGACATTGTCCATAAAGTAATGGTGAGGATGTGTTGCGTCCATTACTACAAACTGCATATCCTCCGACGGTTTCCAATGCCTTTTCCTCTGATTTATGAACCAGTTGTTTATCTGTTTCTGGTCCAGCCCAGTTGATTCCGCTAGTGCTAGCTTTTGCTGCTCCTGCCATTTCATATCCAAAAGTTGGCATCAATCATTAAGTTTTCTTATCAACATTCTCAATGTTTTATATGTTCTGATGCATCAACTATTTGAGAATAATCAGTGCAAAGCATAAGTAACGTTGCTATATAAATTTGGATTTCTAAATTAGATCATTCGAAAATATACCAAACGAGGATCAACCATATATATGTATTAAGCCACTATTCCATTGGGGCCAATGGGGAGTTGCATTTAAGGCACACTACTCGACAATGAGATTGCTTGATGTACGAGAATCTACGTTTATGCTAAGTTAAAGTATGGCCATAAGACGTGTATGTTATTCGGACCATTTAGTATGAAAGTAAGAGTGGATGACTACATTAATGAATGACTACATTAATGAGTTCAATTCATTCATCTTGGTTAGTATTTCTAATTATGCAAATGCAATTTATGCAACGCAAGAATCATCGGAAGCATGAGCCGATAGACAAAAACAACATAAATTGACTCAAAAAGTTCAACTGATTCGTCTTTGACTAGGCATTTGCGATCATGTAAAAGCAATTTATGCAATGCATTTAAGAACATAATAGCCAATATGAGAAAAGAGTTTACCGAAGGGTAAGGCCATTTGTAGTGTCGGCTCCACCAGTCAAGTAGTTGTTGGCGAGCTTCTTTAGGAAGCTTTCCTTTCTTCCTCTTCTTCATGAACTCTTGCTTCAGACTGCCTAAGTAACCACTGTACTTGCGCAAGAGCTGTCCTTTAAGCTCCCTATCTTCTGCCTGCGGATCTACAAATTCATTGTTCATATCGACTTCTTCCTCAGATGACCCATTGTTGTTTCTCTCAATAGCTGCCTCTCCATAACCTACTTCGATACATCATGCCAAAACAAAACGAAAGCAAGACAAAGTTATCACCAAAACCGGCTAAGTGGAATCAAGTATAATGAGCTAGTGATCCAAACAATTCAAAGAAATAAGTTGAGCTTCTTTTTATTTTTGTCATCAAGAAATAAGTTGAGCAAGTAGGTGTGTGTGTAGACAAGCTTAGCCACACTCGTGAAGACAAGACACTAGTGATATGACACTAGTGCATACGTATATGAGATTATACGTTTTTTGAGCAATAGATCTATGGATGAACAAATTCTAGATCCAGATATTCTTTTTGACGCAATAAATTTAATAAATCTAACGGCGACGAAAGAGACAAGAACAGTGAATGTTGTTGTACCAAGCAAAATAAATTCACTTCAGAAAAAGAAACTTCAAATATTGTTTTTAAGCTTGTCTTTCAGTAAAACATGGACATACACATATGTATAATCGATTGTACACGTAAACCTAGAAGCTACATATTACAATCTGACACAATGACACTAACCCTAGCAACAAGCATTAAGGGCACTAACACAAGAAAAAGGAAAAATCTTTCTTAAAGCCCACAAAGGGAAAAAAGCAACACTTTTCTTATCTTACGTTTAATATGACGCCATTATAAGAATAAATCAATATCTTAAAGAAAATACAGAGATTTAGAGAGAGAGTAACCAGAGAAGGAGGACGGCGAGGAGAGAGAGAGGGATTTGAATTGACACTCGACGTGTTGAAGGAAGACCATAGCTTCTTTAAAAGGTTTAGAGAGTTCTTGCTCGTACTTAACGAGCATTTCACAGTACGCTTCCATGAACTGATCAAGCCCTGGATCTTCACCTAAAGAACCTGTGGGTCCCATCGACGCTGCGGCGGCAGCCGCAGACGAGCATGTTTCTTCCAGCCTCGCCTGCACTTCCGGTGGAGCTCCCACCTGGATAATTTTGTAATTAAATAACAGACATAAAACGCTTTAGTTAAAATGTAAAAGCATGGATCGTCAAGTTTCTTGTGGGTATGACAAATATGAGCATAGAGATCAAGCAAAGAAAATATATGTTATAATCTTAAAGCCCGCAATAATATTTTGGATCATTTCTTGAAAATAGGGTTCTTGAATTTAACTGTTTTTTATTTGTTCCAAGCTTCTTGAAACTTTCTCAAATAAGGAAAACTTATTTCTTTTGATGTTTAGGTATATTGTTGGATTAAGAAAGAAATAAACAAAAAGGGGACATCAAAATCAAACTAAAACATCAAAGTAATGAAAGGGTTATGAAAAAAGTAAAAGAAAGGGTAAAGTTTCGTAACTAGGGTTTCTAGAATCTTCTGCTTCTTTGTGTAGACAATTAAACAAGGATCATTAGTTAAGAAATCATTCATAGTATAATTCTTGTAAAAAGGGTTTTCTTTGACCATCACCTTCTGGCAATTGACATAGGCGAGCAAGAGGCGGTGGTAGTGAGGATGACCCATGATTTTGGCCTTGACAGAGGCTGAAGAACAGGGATTGAGTCCTCCTGCGAGGAGTTCGTTTTGGTGATTGATCTCCATGAAAGAATAAGCAGGAGCACCAGAGGAAGGAGAACAAGAAGATCTAACTTTGTTCTTCGCTTCTTGAGACGGAGGAGTTAGTGATTGAAGAAAAAGGAGGCTACTATGTTGGTGGTGTGACTGATATGCATAACCATCATGTTGTTGTTGATGTTGATGTTGTTGATCATGACCATGATGTTGTTGATGTGATGTTATGACGGGCATCATCATCATCATCATAGGACACATCGGACCATCACTATTATCCCCGGCAAAAGCCATTGGACAAGAAGTGCTGTTGGAACCACTCTCCATCTTCACTTTCTCTCACTAGTATTATTATTCACTTTGGCTTTGCTATATAGCTACGAGAAAGAAAGAAAAAGAAATAATAATAATAACAAAAAGGTAAGGAGCAAAATAATAATAGTGATAATAAAAAGAAAAAGAAAGAAGAAGAGCATTTTAAATACAGCTAGCATTTATCACCAATATTATGAAACACAATAAAGTACTATAAATTCAATGGAAAACCCTAAAAGAGTAAAGATACATATATATATATATTTATATATATATATATATATATATATTTATATATAAATGTATATACAAGAGTTGGTTTAATTATTAAAAATGCAAAAGTGGTCTCCCGGGATTTATGCGTCAACAATCAGCTTCCTTTTTCACATTAATTTCTTTTATAAATAGTGGTAGTTATGGGGGGATAGGGAAACAGCAGACGAGTCACCAGAAAGATAAATCTACTGAATTTTTCTTACAAAATAAATCGAGACATTTATTTATTTTCTTTTTTCTAAACCTGAGAAATTTGTATTTTAAAAGAGGAAACATCAGACGTGGACAAAGATTGTGTGATCTGCGGGTTCTTAACTCTTTTATGTTCAGCTACTAAAATATGATTTCTCATTTTCATCTTTTGCGAGGTAATAAACCGGATCGAAATCAATAGTGACAATTGCTTGAAATGGAGAAAACCGGAATGTTCTTCAGAAAGCCCAGGTGTAACAAGAAACATTTGGTTTGATTTTCATTAACCACCGATTTGCCAAAAGTCTCGGTTTATGATGTCATAATATATCTATTCTGTATTATGTATATATGCATTTTTGAATTAAAATATAAGAAGGGTATGTATATATCATGTGAAGATACTCACCATTGTACAAACAAAGTTTCCTAGATTCTCAATAATTAACTGACAAAAGTATGTGTTGAGTAGCCTAAGATATTGGAACATATTTTCTAACACGAAAAGGAGAGTCACTATATACTGGGGAAGAGGTGATCATAGTAGAGTTCAGGGAAAAAAAATTAAAATCCATCTCCTGGGGGATGTTTGGGATTAGTAATTATTTTGAAAATGAGTATACTCCCATACTCTTATGGCTATGTCCATAAGTAATTAATATAGAATATATTTTAAAGGGAAAACATAAGACGAGTATGAAAAAGCTTATCTTCTTGCTTTTAGGTTAAGGACAGTGATTCGTTGAAATCAAAAGTCTTAGATACAAAAAAGTGAAGAGTGAAATCTTCAAGGCAAAGTTTTACTTTCCCCATGAAAGAAAACAAACTCTCTCCTCAGTTTTCTTGTTTGCTCTTACTGCCACTGCCCTTCACTGCCATTTCTGGCAAAGAAAAGATAACTGAGAAACTATTAGATAGAGCGAGAGATTACAAGGAACCCATCACATCATATTTATATTTGCCAAGTCCATCTCGTTTTAATCTTTCAGTTTATACTTTATACACACACGCACACAATAAAATCTGTTATGACAAATATATATATATATATATATATGTATATATAAGAAGACAAATATATATATGTTCGCTCTCTAGTGTAGGCGTGTGAACGTGTTATTTTAAAATCGAATCTTAACAACATACCGTAATTAACCAAAGTGGTTTTGGCCTTAAGGTAAATGACTCATAGCCATAGCCATGAATACCATTCGATTCCCTTTGGCCATCCAAATCGATTTAAGTGGTAATAAAACACAGATCTTGTGATGATTAATCATTAGAACTAAAAAGCAGGATCACAACACGGTTATCCAAAAAAAAAAAAGACAACATACCCCTAAGTGCAAATTTACGTGTCAACAATTCCCTATCTCATAATAATATTTTCATTATGAGAGATTTCAACATTGCAGAATGTTTATATATTAACTTCAGATGTAACCTTTTTAAAGTTAATATATATTGTAAGTTTTTATTAAGTGCATTTACAATATTCTAGTAGCTAAAGAGTAGCTGAAAGAATTACGTAAATAGCTATATCGTAATCTTTCTACCGTAAGTTTAATTATTATTGATCACGTGAATATCTTAAATAGCGAATATTAATCAGGGTTTCTATATGAATTTTTCTTTTATTCTTTGTTTATCCAACAATTACGTTCTTTAAGTGCTTTTTATAACCTATAGATTTAGAGCTGAAATTTAGACTAGTTCCTATGGATTGCGAAGACTTTGATCATTTAAAATTTTCACTAGTCGAACCATAATCGCAATAGTAATAGAAAAGTTGGAATCTTTGTCTTTCAACTCCAAGATGTATTATTATATTTTAACCGTGTTCATGTTTTCATTTTTGTGTAAAATAACCGTGTTTATGTTATATGGTATCTATTTGTATTCACGCTATTGTTTACTGTTAACATACCCTTCAAATTTTAATCATAATTCATACTCGTATATTTAAGACGACTACTACTACTTACATTATTGATGAGGGTATATTTTCTTTTATATAATAGGACAAATAATCCGACAGTGGTAGATATTGGATGGAGAGTGAAAAGACATCATTACTAAAAAGCGATTTTGGATGTATCACTCGCAAGGTGATGCTAATATTCTTTAAATACTTGCACAATTGTAAGTACTACTAAACGAAGCTAATTACTAACATTAACAAACTACAACATATAATTAACGTTTTCTACTAGAGGCGGCATATAGAAAGTGCGAGTGGATTACATGAGGAATCTAGTCTAGAGATTGGAAGTCTTATTTATTGTAAATTTGTGGTCGTTACTATTGCATAATGGTGTCTAAAGATACGCTACAACTCTCATTTTTAGATTGTGTATTGGATATTTGGAAACGATTACGGAGGAGAAGTGGTACTTGACTCCTATGGGAGTTTGGTTGGATTCTTTTTATTTTCTTCTCGGGGAGTTTTTTTTTGTGTTAGAATGTGAACTCATTTCATTTCAGCGAGGAGATACAGCTGAACTTAAATCTAAGCTGCTCAAGAAAGCAAGATTCAATCAGTTATTCTTAAAGAAAGCTAAATAGATCCTAAGATTCAACACAAGGTTTCATCAAATTGACTTCATTCGAATTCTCGGAGAATTGTGCTCCCATTCTCTCTTATGCTTATATAACGATAAGCTAACTATTTTCTCTATAAAAAATATTAATTCGTTTATTCACTTATCATTAGTGAAAAGATTATTTTTATCATTAGTTAAATGTTAATAGTCGAACCAGACTATATGCTAGGTTTTCGGTATCGAGGCGGTCCCGACGACACTCCGGTCGTCTTGTACTGCAATATGGTCCTTTTTCTGCATATAATTTATTTTTTGGGTTAATTGATCCCTGAATATAACTTTTGGCCACATCTTATTGTAGATTTGGGTCATGCAAGATCAATTTTCAACTAAACTAATGTGTTAACCCACAAAATAAAAATTCATAGACCAGTTATACATTAAAACATATTATCGATGATCTATCCTCGATGATATTATAAATGATTTTTACATATGAGGATGATGTGTGGCCAAAAAACACAAAATGTTTTTATTATTTTCTGCACTCAATAATACTAACATTCAAAGATTTTTTTTTGTTATTGGTTATACCAATTATATAGAGTAAATTTGTTAATTTTGAAAATTGTTAAACCTTATAATTTGATTAATTTATAGGTTCTCTATATATAGTTATTTTATAACATGATAAAACCAAATTTTAAAACATGATAAATATTTTATAAATATGATAAACAGTAAGTAAAAACATGATAAACATTTCAACAATGCATTACTAGAACAAATCAATAGGGCACATGTATTTACCATTTTCTAGTTTACTGCAAGTTTTAGTGTCATTTTAAATATTTAATGATTATTATTCTCGTCAATAATGGTTTAAAAGAGGAGGTAACTAATGGAGTACACATGAAAAACGTTTTATAAATATGATAAACAGTAAGTAAAAACATGATAAACATTTCAACAATATACTGCATTATTAGAACAAATCAATAGGGCACATGTATTTGCCATTTTCTAGTTTACTGTAAGTTTTAGTGCCATTTTAAATATTTTAATGATTATTATTCTCGTCAACAATGGTTTAAAAGAGGAGGTAACTAATGGAGTACACCAGTGTTTTAAAAACCGGATCGAAAGCAGAACCGGTAATATTTTGGGTCACAGTTCAATATGGTTCAACCAAGTCAAACCTGGTTCAATAATATGGTTTAATATTTTTTTAGTATGTAAATATAAAAATAATATTAGTAAACATGATGCATAGTTAAAATATAAATCAGTTTTGAACATAAAATATTATAAATATAAATTAGTTTTTTTGTTTATATGGATGGTTTATAGATTTTTGATAGTTTTAGTGGTTTTTATTGGTTTAATAATTTTGAAATATAATCCGGCTATGTGGCCGGTTCATGGTCGAACCAATTACTAAACCAACCCGGCTATATAATCGGTTCATGGTCGAATCCGGTCTAACCATCGGGTCGGTCCGGTTTTAAAAACACTGGAGTACACATGATTTTAAAGAATCAATCTTTAGTCGTAGGGAAAGCATTTAAAAGTTATACAAAATAAAAATTTAAAACAAAAGGACTGGAAACTGTTACTTGCAAGTTTTATTTAGTCCAAGTCAGAGCATATAAGTTGCATTGATTAAAAAAGTTTGTTCCTTATTTTAGTTATCGTAAAAACGTAAATCTAAACTAATATTATATAGTTATAATCTTATTCCACAGAACAGCTCAAAAAGCAAGTAGAGACAGTCCGAATGTCTTCTCTCTCTAAAACAGTAGGGCTAATCACTCTCTATTAGTCTACACTCTACTCTTGTAAGCTATTGATATTTAACAAAAATATTAAAAGTTAAATGTATTTTTCTGTACATTTTCTCTTTTTTATCCCATCGAGAAATTATTCTCTTGTATCAAGACGTCGAGCCATAAAACTAATCTAGTATTATTCCTATCAGACCATCTCCAATGTATTTCTCTATTTTTTTCTCTATAATAGAGGAACTCTATAATAGAAGTGAGTTTCTCTCCAATGTATTCCTCTATTTTTTCTCCTAAAAAGGAATATTTTTGAAAGATTCTTTTTTTATTTTACATTTTACACCTCTAACTTGTAAATGTTGAAAATTAACCCATTCATTATACTTTTTGAAATTTTTTCATAATATTACAAAAATATTTAAATTAAACATTTTATTACAAAAATACATTAGACAAAAAAAAATAAAACAAAGTACCATTATCTAACAATCATTATTACTAAATTTTTTCCATAAATGATCAATTAATGCATTACGAAGTGAGAAATGAGCTTCTTTATCTTTGATTTTTCTGAATCGACTTAGAAACTCTTGGAATCGGTTATCTTCATTATCTGGTATTTGGACTTCCGGAGGTGGAGCTTCTCTTCCAATTCCAATCGGTGCATCGAGATCACGCTCATCCTCAATAATCATATTATGTAAAATTATACATGTAGTCATTATATCATGTAGTACTTTTTTTTCCAAAAACGTACCGGTCCTTTCACAATCGCAAAACGTGATTGTAAAACTCCGAATGCACGTTCTACATCTTTTCTACATGCTTCTTGTTGTGCTGCAAAATATTTTTTCTTTGGACCTACTGGCTCATGAATAGTTTGCACTATGGTTGACCATTTCGGATATATACCATCGGCCAAGTAATAACCCATATTAATATGTTGTATTGATTAATATTTAAATAAAAAGTCTTTGACTTTTAAATAAAATAATAATTTTTTATTTTATTTTAATTATTATTGACTTTTAAATAAATAATATTTTTAATTTTAATTATAACTATAGTTATAAAAATTAATAATTAGTACGTAACCAAAAAGGTGTGATTTTATATGTAAGAATTGTATTTCTTCATACATAAGTATTTTAGTTACAATCATAAAATATTAGAGGACTATTTTGTAAATAAAAAAGTTTGCCTCTATTATAGAGGAATGCTATTTTTTCCCCTAAATATAGAGGAAAAAATAGCAATCTCTATTTTAGAGGAAGAAATAGGGGTGGATTGGAGCTGATTTTACTCTATTATAGCATTTAGAGGCAAATATTGGGAAGGGTTGGAGATGCTCTTAAGCTTGAAACTAGTTGCATCAAGATTTAACGACGAATTACGCACACAAATTATCTTTAAGTTTTTGCCTTAAACAACTTATCACTAATTAATTTGATAGTACATAATTTTCACTACAGAGAGGATTCAACCATGCTTACAAACAAAGTGACATAATAATGAAAAATGAAGCGTTTAAAGTTGAAGCATTTTGTGCTTCATGAAAAATGAAGCGTTTAAAGTTGAAGCATTTTGTGATTCAGATTTTGATTCATATTTGGACAAGAAAAAGTTGATATCTAATTATGTTTTCATGGCCGGTGGTAATACAATAAGCTGGAAATCAAATCTATAAAGTGTAGTGGATCCATCAATGTCTATACTAGAGTATATAGTATTGGATGAAGCTGTGAAATAAAGAATGTGATCAAGGGGCTTAGCGGGAAGAGTTTGCATTCAAGCAAGACACAATTAATATATCGTTTGATACTCAATGTTCAAGAGTGGACAAACCACATCAGTAGAAAGATACACTACGTCAGAGATATTGTAAGTGTGAAGAAGATATATGCTTGAAAAAATCATACTGATATTTTAATAAAGGCAGCTCCTATTAAGAAGTTTGAAGAAGCGGTGGATTTCTTCGGTATGGCCGATAACTAAGTAGCATCGGTGTCGTCTGATAAAACGTGGGTTTTCATGACCTAAGTATTGATACATGTTTCATATTAATTATCAAAAGAAAATATTACTTTCATCGGTTATGGAAGTTTTGAATGTATTTTGAACATATTCTTCATTTGTTTATAGAAATGTGTGAGAAACTCTAACGCAAGCAAGTTAATGTAATTGGTTCTCTTTCTATATATATAATAGGAACTCGTATATATTTCTCTTCTCTTTTTTTTTTTAATGTTGGATAATAACGTTATTACAACTATGAGAAATATTACAAACGATTTTACAGCCGACAATTCTACATGCCATATGAAAATTCACGTCTGACTGCATCACCTGGCCGCCTTATGGGATTGATATTAGGAGTTTTCAAGGCTCGTAAGACAAATGTTGTAGTATAAATGATTGTCGAACCAGTTCTGAGGGATATCAAAGCACTGAGAATGCAAGTGCTCACTTAATCTAAGTGCAACCAATGATTTAGATGAGTTTTAAGCTATGACTAAAACTAAAAAAGCAATAACAGAATGATACTTTCTTGACTTAGGGAAAAGAGAACTCATGGGCATAAGGATTAGACATTGGGTGATCAAGTTTCGAACTAAGGATGACAAATGATCAATCAAACTATCGACCTTAAGCCTAGACACAATTCTAAGCAAGCTCTATGTCTAGATGAATGCTCATTTGCTAACATATCTCAAACATCAAATGTCTTTGGTTGAATAATATGAAAGCAATCATTACTAACAAGTCTATTAACTATTTTAGCACCTTTAACAACAAATGTCTTTGGCAAAGTATACTAAAAGCCTAGGAGAGTTGTCTCAGGCATTTCATCAAACACCTTTTGGGTGGGAAATGCCTATTGATCAACTTTTGAGTGGCCAACTCAGAAGATGCATTATGAATACTCTACTAGCAAGGAACAAGAATGATCTACACTAAAACATCCTAGAACTAACCTAATCACCCTTGATCTCCCTAACCCATGAATTCAAAAAGTGATTACTCACTAATCTCCATGATTCCTCTTAAACACATATTGGATTTCAGATTAATCATGTAGAGAAATAGATAAGAAATCAACAATAACACAAGAACATAACAATCAAAATCCAAGAGATGAACTTCTCAAGAGAGTTTTTGTGTATTTCTCAAAATAATCAAAAGATAGATCCCTCCTGGTGGCTTACAGAGTATTAAAACATAGGTTTAGAAAATAAAAACGTGCATAATGAAATGACCAA
>NC_027756.1:13024293-13024913 GCF_000695525.1 Brassica oleracea var. oleracea | reverse complement strand
TTTTTTGTACCAGCTACCATTGTTGTTGATGAAACACAGCTCTTCCTGACCTTCCAAACCCTCAACCTCATGGACAACAGGTGGTGTCTCTTGGCTTGGGTTACCAACAAAGTGCAGCTGCTCTTGTGTGGCTTTATCAGCAAGGAGGATGACTATCTTATCCTGTAGAGCTTTCAACTCTTTCCTCGTCTGTTTATCATCTGTTCGACAGTCTCTGTCGTGGTCTCCACTGTAGATTGCATCACTCTTTACCATGTTGTCAACCAGCTTCTCTGCATCTTTCTCAGTTCTCCCCAAGAAGAACCCATTGCTAGCTGTATCCAGTCTGGCCCTGTACTTAGGAAGAGCACCACGGTAGAATGTGCTCAGTAAGCTCTCCTTAGAGAAACCATGGTGTGGGCATTGAGCTTGGTAGCCCTTGAATCTCTCCCACGCTTCGCTGAAGCCTTCCAAGTTCTTTTGTTGAAAGCTGGAAATCTCATTTCTCAGCTTAGCAGTTCTTGAAGTAGAGAAGAACTTCTCCAAGAATGCTCTCTTGCAATCATCCCAAGTGGTGATAGAGTCGCTGGGTAGAGACTTCTCCCACTGACGTGCCTTATCCCCCAAAGAGAAAGGGAATA
>NC_027756.1:13016571-13022699 GCF_000695525.1 Brassica oleracea var. oleracea | reverse complement strand
GCTCTGAGAGGTCGCTCCGGGCTTCGCTTCGTGTCGTCTCGCCATAGAGACGCGAGCGACCTCGGGTGTCGCTTTGGGAGGTCGCTCTGAGAGGGGTGTGAGATGCGAGCGACCTCGGCGCGTCGCTCTGGGCAAGTCGCTTCACGGGGTGAGTATGGCGAGCGACTTCACGGGGTCGCTCCAGCTAGGTCGCTCTGAGAGGTGCTTTTGAGCGACCTCATGACGTCCCTTCGGAACCTCGCTCCCATCCTCTGCTCGTCCAATGAACACCTATTTCACCTCCTTTGAGCTCCAAATGCATCCAAATGTCCCTAAGAACTCCATGTGGCACTCCAACACCTGATAAAGACTCATGTATGCAAAATGTAACCTAAACATGGCTAAATCCTAGTCTATATGATCAAAATGCACATGGACGAATGGATAAGATAATGGAAATATGCAAGATATCAGGGATCCATGCTCGACGGTACTCCTTGCGCCATGCTGCAGATCTCTTGTATGCTTATTCTCCCTTAATTCGCATAATTTCGCCTTCTCCGTGAATTAAAACTCAGATCTCCTCGTGTAAAAGCATTAACGAACACTTGCTCAAACCACTGGACCAATGGGGTTTCCACTCTCTTCTCTCTTATGTAAGTAATTCTCTCTTATGTAAGTATGCCAAATTATAATCTCGAGTAAAAAAGTGTTCTACTCTTTACGAGAACTTGATCTATGCATCCACATAGGTGTTATTTTTATAGAATAAATGTATGAAAATTTTTACAACACAAAAATGTAATGATTGAAAACACATACGTTCATACGGGTGTTTGTTCTATTTGTAATATATAACATTTATGATAAATCAATGGTTATTGTAAAAATTGGCTAGAAAATAATCCGGTTAGAGAACAATAGTAAGTTTGGTTAGAGAACATTCTAGCAAAATGAAGAATTTGTGGTTAATTAAGAAGGGATATACTTTTTGGATTAAACACGTTTTATATGAATTGCAGAATAATCATGAATTACTAAACGGATGAAAAATATATATGGATCGTTAAAAATAGATTAAAAGTGTAGATATTCTTGCAATACCATAAAAAGTATAAGATCATATTTTATTTTTTAAATAAACAAAATCGTAAGCATATTGATATATATAGGATCCGAATGGTAACCGCGGTTTTGATAATAAAAGCGGTGCGGAATTGAAGTGCGGTATGGTCCAACTGCGGTTCGTGCGATTTGCGGGATAAGTGCGATTTTGATAAAATTAGCGGTGCGGATTTGTGTTTGATTGGTGAAAATATAATTTGCAGAATTGAAAAGGTTAAAGAATATAAATAATACAAAAGAAATATTTCAATATAACTAACATAACTAAATTTTCTAAGTCTTAACAAATATCTTTAAGTTTACATGATTTATTATAAATTTAAATAAAAAAACTGAATTTTGATATTGAACCAAATCACTGGCTTGTAATGAGTTTAACTGATTTTTGACCAAATTTCTAGTTCAATTTTGTTGTAATTATTTTCATATTATTAATATATATGATTTTAGTTAGTTTGTTTTCTGTTTTTTTTTTAAAATTTTAAATAAGAAATTAAATAAAAAGTAAAATATTTTGGATTTAAAATTATAAAAAGAAAAATAAATATTAATTTCATAAAGTATTTTAGATGAATAAAATCTATATTTTGGAAAAGAATCGTAAATTAATAAAGTAAATTATATTATTTAAAAAATAAATCAAGTGAAACTTGTAACCCAAAAAGTTATACACAATGCAAGTCAAAATATTATTATATCCTATCAAAAGCATAACAAGTAATGTAGGGTACTTTTCATTAATATTAAATAGTGGTACGTGAGTCGATGATATTTGAAACGTAGACTTTGTGCTATATTGAAAATTGAAACATGTGTTAATTAAATTGATTATTATCTACTGCGTAATTTTAGCTCGAATTAAAATCCAAGTTATTATTTAACCTGTGAATTTTATTTCTCGATAATTTATATAAAATACAAGGTTGTATTATTTTTAACATTTTGGTGACCAATCATTTTTAAATATATATTAAAATAATTAAGCTGATACGTAAGATTTTTTTCTAATAATAAGTATTTTGAATTGACTAATAATAACATAAAATAGGTCTATAAATCTTATTGTGAGTATTGAGATACACATTCATTTTTTGTTCTGTTAAAATATTTAGATACAAAGATTATGTAATTTATTTTATTATTTATGATTTTATTTAGTTCACTGTTTCTTACGTTGGTTTGATTTTTTAGTGTTGGTTAAAATGTCAGAAATTAGTTAAAATATTGAAGAATTTATCAATACATCTAACTATATTAATACTAAAAGTTAAATATATCTGAAAAACTTTGTAACACTAAAAAGTAAATAAATAGTTTATTCCTTCTGTTTCATATTGTAAGTAGTTTTAGGGAAATAATTTTGTTTCAAAATGTAAATAATTTTCGTATTTCTAGGTAATTTTTACATTTATTGAATACAGTGTGACCAATCAAATTAAATAGACTTATTTTTTATTGGTTAAATTATATCTAATATATTTATTATAAAATATTTTTTAATCTTCGTGATTTTAGCCAAAACTGCTTATATTATGAAACGGAGGGAGTAATTAAAACGCACATTAACGCACGTCCCGCACCAAAACCGAAGCGTTCCACAGTAATGTGCGGTTTTGTAGTAAATAGAAGAAACATAAATATTTTTTTGTTTTGATTTTACAAGTGCGGTTTTGACAAATTACTGTTTCGTTACTTAATTATTTTCTTGATTGGCACCATGTGCGTTACTTCTCTCTCCATAGCACAAATACGTCCCGCTTTTTTGTCGCCAATCATAACAATAGTATTCAGTCCACGACTATGTTTAGATTGCAAGAGTGAATAATTTTAATTACTTCCATTAAATTGATAGCATATTTTATAAAATAAATATGTTTAGATACAAATGATTTTATTTACCTTAGATTGATATTATTAAAAATGGTTTAAATACAGAGGTAGAAATTGTAATTTATAAGATGAAAAATGATTTTTTTTTCGAAAGATAATTCAGATTTAATAATATAGATTTCTCAAATATGACATTGATAAACATGTCATAACATTGATAAACTATTATGCATGACAAAATAACAATGAACACGTATACAAACATTTTTGGAAAAGTAATGTTTTGGAAAAAATAGTTAATAAAGTAAATATATAATAAACATACTAATAAAGTGTGATTGTGGTTAAGGTTTCAAGCTTCTACGTCCAAGTTCTGAGGTTCAAATCTCAGGCTATATAATTTTTTTCAGATTGCGCTTTATAGGAGGTCTATGTTTCAAATCTCGGAGAAAACGATTTATTAAACAATTATGCAGACTACGAGAGAAAGACTTACAAGAGATCTTCAACATGGTGCAAGTAAATCCGGTCAGTTGTAGGTCTTCGTAGGACGGTTCAGGTGATGCAGTTAGGCGTAGATCCTCATAAGGTCGGTTGTCGAATCGTCTATGTAATTTTTCTCATAATTGTAATATCATAATAAATCAGCGTTAAAAAAAAGGGTGATTGAAATGGAAAATATGTTGAATATAGGTTGATCAATGGATACGTAACAACTTCAAAATAGGAAACAAATAATATTTATTTTTATATTAGTTTTGTTAAGATATTACTTAGTAAAAGATATATTTTAGGGATAATTTGAAAAATACTCTAATTATGTTTTAAATTTTGAAAAATACATTTTCTTTTTTCCATTTTTGAAAAGTACACTTTCTTGTATGTGATAAGATTTTTTTACCCTAATTTAAGTTCTAATTTATAAATTTATTAATTAATTCAAAATTTGAAAATAGTATTATAATTAAACTAATAGAAATAAAGTTATTATATTAGTAGTTTTATTGTTTTCAACTATTATTCGTGATCTTTGCTGGTATTTCCATTGTTGAAGTTACTGCCACTTAGTATTTTTATGACAGAGGATGATGAATAAATTGAGTCTCTTTTCTCTGTCTGTTCATCCATTTTTACATCATTAAAGTACACAATTTCACGTTATAAGAACGGTCAAAATTACGATAAGGGTTCATATGCGCTCCCTGTGCTTTAAATTTGCAAAAGATCATCTCTTTTAAAAATTTGTCTAGTCTTAATCCAAACTGAAATTTACAGTAAATAATAAATTGTGATAAAGAGAGAAGAAATACATCCATGCACTATTTGATTCTCGCACCTTTGTTTTTTTATCTGGGTCGTTTCATGTGTGTATATCATATGCGAGTATAACAAAACAAAAACACGTTTCTGGGCAAAAGAAGAGATCATTTAGCTATTTAGTAAATAAGTTGTATGCATCATTAACTAATTGTTTTTGTTAATAAAAGGATCCTATGGAAAGGTATATGGTTAAATTGTGATGATATATGCTGTGACGTTTGTTTAGGAAATGGTGAGTGAAGATTATCTACTTTATATTTGTTGTAATATATTAGATATAAGAATATTTTATGAAAAGGAAAAAATAAAAAATTAATTGTTGATAAAAATTTAAACGTACTGTTTTATGTTTAAAATTAAAATTATTAGTTAATATATCAGATAAGTATAAGCATTAAAATTGGATAGTTTAGTCATCTTAATTATAAATAAGTGTAGTTTTCAAAAAAAAATTAGATATGGCGTAGTTTTTAAAATATAATCTCATCTAAAGTTATTTTTCCAAATTTTCCTTATATTTTAACTTTTAATATTTGTAAATTTATGGAGAATCTTATAATGCATAAATGAAAGATTACAAAGATATCAAAAAACAAAATTTATTAAATAAATTTTTTAATGGATAGTCTAACTTGAAAAATCACACATGAATAACAAGAATATAAATTGCAACTTCTATTTTAATAGATAAGATCGTAAACATTTAGTGGATTATTTTTTTGATAGGCCCCGGGAACATAACCACTTTAGATAAACTTTTTCCAAGCAATTGTTTGTACTTGTCTTCTAATTCTTTCGGTGTTCTTTTTCACTGTTTTCAATTCTGCAAATTTTTAGTCTTTAACCTGCAACATCCACAAGTTCATCCAAAAATGTGTCAGTAAATTTGTGTGTTTTATTCTTGTTATAGGTTAAACTATATGAGCAATCGAGTTATAAAAGACCGCAATGCTTGATTCATTTATTCATTCCGACCTTAGTAGTCAGAAAAATGTTTAAGATGGATACTTTTATCACGGGTATTTATGCGTTAAACAGGAAGCAGTAAAATTAATTATCTCATGGATAATGTGAAAGAACGTGTTGCATTATGTCATATGCTCACTTTTCTCGACTGGTGTGAAAAGCTATTTTATTTCCATCATAATTTTCGGCAGATTAGTTGTTGACCAAACAATAAGTTCACACTACAAGAAAACGGCGGCATACTAAGGGAAAAAATCGTCGGTATATCGTCGGAATAAGGCTATTCCGACGACATACCGACGAAAAAATTCGTCGGAAATAACTACTCGAAAATTCATTTTTCCTCGGAAATCCCTCGGAAATTTCCGACGAAATTCCGAGGAACTGAATTTCCGAGGAAACTCCGAGGACCACTAGATCGTCGGAAAGTTCCTCGGAAAGTTCCTCGGAATATACCGAGGGAGGACTTCCTCGGTATATTCCGAGGAAATTTCCGATGGTCCAATCCTCGGAAGTTCCGACGAAATCTTCCTCGGAATTTGCATCGGGAATTTCTGAGGAACGTGGCCCTTGGAAATTTCCGAGGAACGTAGTCCCTCGGAAAATTCCGAGGAACATTCCCTCAGATTTTTTCTTAAAATTTCGACGACTTATTCCGAGGAAAAGATCGTCGGAAATTTCCGAGGGTGCTTTTCCCCGAAATTTCGAAAAAATTAATTTTTTTAAAAAAATTATTTTTTTTTTAAATTAAAATTTGTGAAATTTAAATTCGAAAATATAAAATTAAAATTAAAACTGAAAACATATTAGATAATTCAAAGTTCTACAAATAAAAATAAAACATTCCGAGTTTTTGGTAAAAAAAAAAAAAACTACGGGTCTTGAATGTTCGGGAACACCTCGTTCGG
>NC_027756.1:12958203-13012035 GCF_000695525.1 Brassica oleracea var. oleracea | reverse complement strand
CTTTCTATTTTTACAATTAGAGCAAGAACATCTTAACATACCTGTTTTTGCTTTCGGTTGTCGGTGAACTAACCCCATGAATTCGGTTATACCTCGTTGGTATTCTTCCGTAAGCAATCTCGTGTTCGGATCTAAATGAGGTCGATCGATCCAAGAACGAAAATAATTTGAAGAAGACATGTTTTTTATGAATCAAATTCGTGTGTAAAGAGAGTAAGATGGATGATGAAGATATGAAGTGAATGAAGAGGAAGAGGGGTGCTTGTATTTATAGTTGAAATCCTGCCGACAGACCGAGGAAATTCCGACAGAATTCCGACGGAAACGGCTAATTCGTCGGAATTTCCTCGGAATTTTTAAAATCCCCCAACGGCTCTCTAACGGCTATAATATATCCTCGGAACTCATCGGTTTTTTCCGAGGAATACGTTTTTCCTCGGTATTCCATAAGAATATTCCGACGGATTTGTATTTCCTCGGAATTCTGTCGGTATATTCCGAAGAAATTCCGAGGAAACACAAATTTTGTGTTTCCTCGGAAATTTCTCGGGATATTCCGAAGATTTCATTTTCCGTCGGAATGTCCGTCAGAATACCGCTGTTTTCTTGTAGTGTCATCATCAAATGTAGTTATTTCCTGATAACAATTACTCTCTCTCTTGATATATTAAAATAACAAATACCTAATTTATCAATTTTTGTTTGAACAACCACCTAATTTATCAATCATTTTCGATTTTTGTTAACAAGAACAATAATCAGATGATATTTTGTATATAGGCCTAATTGTATATGCTACTAACAAAATAATATAGATGTAGTTGTCCAAATACTTTGCCATCAATAAATATTATAAATAAACTACATCAATCAGAATTTAGAAAATAATAAGGGAAATTTGCACCTACAACTATAAACAAATTATTATTAGCAAACTAACCAAAGCAATAACATGGCTATGACATTTTGTATATTATCTATATTAATGAACATCTATTCTATTAAAATAGAATCATTATTTTTATTTAATATTGACAAATCATAATATGAGCATGTAATTAGTTACATAATATGACATATTGGATTATACATTAATAAATCGTATATAAAATTTCTAAAGAATATTAATTATCATTAAGGATATTAATATTAATTTAATCCTTAATTTTAACTATAAATTTTATTTTTATTTTTAGGTATAACAAAATTTGTTAAGAAAAATCTAACAAAATCCCACTAAAAGTTTTAAATATTTTTTATAAAACAATGCATTAATTGATTTTGTAATTAGTAATATTATATCATTATAAATCAATATTAACCAAAATTTTATTATTAAACAAAGTATAAAAATTCTGTGCTATTTTTGTAAGTTTGTTTTATTATAATCCATATTATATTAAAATAGAAGTACTATATAAATTAAATATTAAATTATATTAAATTGTTAAATTAACCTATTTCATTTTATAAAATGATATATTAAAATAACTAGTTATCATTCACTGATAGAACAGGTTAAATTTTATAAACTATGTAACATATTTATATAAAAATAAAATTATTAACATTTGTTAAACTCTTATATGTACAACTATATATATATTTTTTGGGTGCACCTTTCTTTTTTTGCACCATGTACAACTATATATATATAACTTTTTATTTATGGGAGAAAATCAAATTTACCTTTATAAAAGAGAAATTTTCAAAAATACCTTATTCATTAAAGAGGTAAAAACTCATCAAATAAATAATAAATAATAAAAATAAAATAAAATAAAATTATTTTTATATATTTCAAATTATATGTTTTCAAATTCAATTTTTTTTTCATAAATTTCTTTTATGATTTTTTTCGAAATATATTTTTTCAAATTTTCCTTTTGAAACTATTTTAATTTTTTTATTTAACTATTTATTTATTAAATTCTCAGTTCTCCAAAACCTCATTCTTCAAATCTAAACTCTAGGGCTAGATTAATTAACCGTTTTTTTTTGCAATGAACGGCTATTCTATTACTCAAACTGGAAAGGGTCTGGGTAACCATAAGTGGTTATTTACCTCTTTAAAATTAAGCTTAAATGTGGTTAAGTTAAACCTCAAAATTGGTGCTAGGAACGTGGTAGTTTAACCAATTTTTCCTTATTTATTTTGAAACTCAAAATAATATATTATCTAAAAATGATTATACACAAAATATAATAGTATATAAGCATTTAGTTCATGTATTATTTACAAAATATACTTTTGAAAAAAAATAAAATTTTAATAATTAATTAAATATGTTAATGACAAACAGTTTTAATTATAAATTTAATGTTTATTTTAATTATATCAAAATCTGTAAAAAAAACTGATGTTTCCTATATCCAAATCAAATGAACCAAATATCTATTTATAGACCACAAAAACTTATAAATTTTGATATAATTTATTTTTTAAGAAATGTTATATGATACAAGATAATTGATCTCAAGTAATTAGGGTGTAACCAAAATTTATAAAATTCCATCAACCATTGATATTATTGCACATGTGTCAATACAATCTTTTTGTCTTTAAAAAAAAAATTGTTCACTTTCGGTCAGATTTTTTTTGTGTGTGGTTCTAGGTGGAGAAAATCAGTGGTGGATTCCATATTATGCACTTTCAACATGTTGAATAAATTTACCAAGAATTAATCCGCATGTTGAATACCGGTTGCTGATGGCATGGCTGTTAGAGATATGAAAGTAGATAATAAATGTCAATTCTGCGGAATGGATGGAGAAACGGAAAATCATTTGCCTTTAACTTGTCCTCATGCGAGACTCGTCTGGGCAGTATCTGATTTTCTTGTACCGAGAGAGGGTTTCGGTTCTTCCATTTCCCGGAACATTCATTTCCTTCTTGAGGGCCAAAAAATTACATCCATAGAGATTTGAAGAAAGTCTTTCCTTTTTTTTGAAGAAAGTCTTTCCTTGGTTCTCGTAAAAATTTGGAAAAATAAAAATGGCCTCATCTTTGAAAGCATGGAGTTTGACGCATTATCAGTAGTGAGGAAAGCGTTTAATGATATGAATGAATGGGCACAAGCTCAAGTAGTGGAAGCAATCAATTCTTCAGTTCCCTCTGTTGGCCCAACCGAAAGTCAAGTGGAATGGTCTCCACCGCCTGTCTTGTGGAGAAAATGTGATATCGAGTTGAATGGAATAAAAGTAAACAAGTTTGTGGAGCTGCTTGGTTGCTAAGAGATGATAAAGGAATGGTTCTTATGCATATCAGACGTTCTTTTACTAATATCCCATCTTTAAAGGAGGCTCACAGGTCAGTATGGATATGGTCTATTGAAAGCATGAGGAGCTTAGGATTCTCAAAGATTGTGTTTGCTGGAGAAACCAAAGAACTAGTTGGGGCTGTAATTAGACCTCCTGCTTGGCCATCTTTTAAGTGGATGTCGAAAGCTAAATGCACACAATTGGAGAGAGTTGATCGGAAGTTGATTTGGGGTGCTTATCGTATAGTGCTAAGTGTGGTGTTATGGGATATTTCTCGTGGCCACAAGCTTCCCTTCTTGGCTAGGAGATCTTTTTGGATAATTCTATGGAAAGTGTTTGTTGTTTGTTGTTTATTGTTTATTGTGTTGCCTGTGATTGATCTAGATCGCCATTTTTCGGTATATGGTATGTAATCCTTGTTGTTTCAGACTGTGTTTCGAAGCTTATAGTAATATGGAAAGGTTATAGTGGAAAAAAAATTGTGTGCATTTTGTACCTCTCGTACAGATTGTCATGAGATGATGGTCCAAGTCTTAGACTGTATAAATACTACTAAGTCTTTGGAAGGTGACACAGAATAAAACAAAAAAATCACACAAAAAGTATAGATCAAACAAAATAATTATAAACTAGATTTTGACCCGCACAACCGTGCGGGTATTATTTTTTCATGAATTAAATTTAAAAATAACTATTTGTTCAAAAAATATTCAAGAATTGCTATGTTTTTTTTAATTGTATATGGTATTACTAGGTGTTTTTCTGCACCATATGCAAGTAAGATTTTTTTTTAAATCTAACTTATATTTAAAAATTAAAAATAAAATTTATTAAATATTATAGATTTTACTATTTTCTTACTAATATTTAATATAGATTTGATATATATTAAATCAATTTGTATAAAACTAATAAAAATGATATAAAATTGTATAATTATCAAAAATTTAGCCTAAACAATATTTATAAAATTTGTACATATATAAGAAACTAATGATCTTACGATTAGATATTTAATTTTATTTTTAAATTGTAGAAATGTTTGAAAGCTTTGTAATACAAATTGTATAATTATACAAAAGTAATAATATTTCAAAATTTGAAATGTTATATATGAATACATTTATTTTATAGATGATGTATGAGCTATTACCATATTTTAAAAAAGTTTACCAAAAAGAAATATCAATATTAAATGTAATATATGAATTATTACCATATTCTAATAAGTTTGCCAAAAATATAAATCAACATTAAATTTTCGGAAGCCATGTCATCAATTTTAGTAGCCATGTTATATTTGTTTTGTGAAATTGATTGTAAAGATGACATGTGGCAAAATCACTTCGCTAATATAGTCTAGGGGATTTACTCATGTCGGTAGTATAACTTTAAGCAAAAAGTTTAGCATAGTATAACTCATTTGTCATTTGATAAATTTATGGTTTTTATTTATCATTTTTATTATGTAATTATAATATTTTCATTTTATATTTGAAAGATAAATGAATATTTCTTTCTAACAATATTTTTGTAAATGTATTTTTAGATAATCAATTTAAATTGCTATTATCATTGAATTTAATTATTTTTTACATAATTTTAATTTTTGTTTACATCAAAATTAATAATAATTTAGGATAATTATAATTTAAAATATTAATTTCGGATTTTTTTCAAAAAAACTTCTAAAAAGATTTTTCAAATATTTTATCATATGTTTTTTAGAAAAAAATATTGAGTTGCATCAAATAAAAAGACAAAGATATTAAAAGATATTCTAACTAAAATATGTAAAATTTAATATAGTTTCTAAGAAATGGCTCAAATAAAAAATCACACATGAAAGAAGTCATGACTTCTGTTTTAATAGATAAGATTATGTAAAATAAAAGTACATCAAATAGATTATGCAGAGTTTGCCGAAATATATAGATTATGCAGAACAAATTCGTATCTAAGTGATCAAATAATATAACAAAATCATCATATTTAAAATAATAATGAATTTTTAAATTTATAAATTAAATATATAAAACAAAATACTGGTTCTAATTAAGGAGAAAATAATTTATGAAACATAACTAATTCAAAAACGTATTTTGGTTTTTAAAATTGATTTTGATGATTGTAGATATATAAGGTAATCTGTAAGAAGGTAAGAACAAAAATTAAACAAAAGATAAAATGCATGTGTCATATGTTAATAAAAATCACTATATTATATATGAAAAAACAAAAATATACTTATATATATGATATTTTATTGTATAAAAATATGAAATGATTATAAATAAAATTTTAAATATATTAAATTTAAATATGAATTGTTAAATAACATGCATGGATTTATTAAAACTAACTTATATGTAAATATCATAAGTTAGCAATTACTTTTTAATAAACACATATTAATTATTTTATTTATGTTAATTACTATCAACAATAAAAAATAAAAGAAAGAATGTTTTTATATCAATGTAAATACTATATATGATTATATAGTGAAGTTATATATTTTAGATGATAGAAAATAATATATGTGTAAAATAACAAATATTTATATATTATATTAGTAATAAATCAGTAAATAAATAACTATATAAAAACAAAAATGTAATGAAGTATTAAACCATATTTTTAAAGAGTATGTGCTCATTTTTAAAATGAATGAAATAAACTAATAGTAACTCATTTTAAAATATATTGATCTTTAGTGTGAAAAAAGACTCATTCTAAATAATTAACAGAGAGGAAAAATATTAAATCTGCATACATGTGATTAGAGCATCAGTAACAGTATATGATGGTTGAGTCTCTCAACAAAGGTAAAATATTTTTGTTTAATTAATTATCTTTCTTTATCTTTTAAGTAATTTAAGCATTTAGAAGTTGACACATGAAGAATAGCTCTCGTGAAGAGATTTGGGTCTTTTTTTTTAAATCTCGATTTTCTTCCTTTTTCTTGCTTTGCATTTACATTTTTTATTATTATTTTAAATTATGAGACGCTCACAAAATTAACCACTCCATGCTCTTAGCATCTTTTTTTCTCTGCAAATCAAAGAAATTAGCACTAGCATTAATTTTCGTCCAGATCATTTATTCTTTTATAATTTAATTTTGTTTTGAATTTAAAATTTTAAATCTGCATTTGTATTGTACTTATATATAAAGCCAAACTATAACAAAATATATATCTTCTATTTATTTGTTTTGCCTTTTAGTATAATTTTTCAAATCTTTAAGAAATTTATATGTCTGATAAAGATGCAAAATTGTTGAAGACAGCTAGGTTGTGTTATAATGGATGCTTGATGGTTAGAAACAAGACAAGAAAAGTTAAGATGCATGTCTCGAAGATTCTATATGCTTTGATGCTTTGTAATGATTCAACATATTATTAGTGTCTTGACCCTTTAGATTTTTTTCTACTTCGTTGTAAAAGGAATTTACGTGAAACCAAATAATATATTTTCTTAATTGGCAGAAAAGGGCTGTTACAGAGTCTTGAAGAATTCTACATTCCATAGTTCAGTTACTTCTATAGAGCATCCTAAGTGATACATTACTATCTATTAATAAACAAACAAATTTTATTTTTTATATTTCCTATTAGTTGATTCGATCTGTTCTGGAAAAAAACGCATTTATACTTGGTGGATTGACTACCATACTGCTTAGTCCGAGTTTGAAATGTTTTTCAACTAATTCTTAGAAGGTAGCTGGATTACATGTTTCCAATAAACAAGGTTTACATTCTTGCCTACCTTTGGAGGATATATCATGTTTACAAAAAAATTATGTTAAGAGTTTTTAGAGGTGTGGGATTAACTATACACCCTTGCCAACCTTTGGAGGATATCTCATGTTTAATACTCTTATTTGCAAAGTCCTTCAAAGATACTATTTGTGAATGCCAACTCCCAGTCTTATTTTAACCATTTTGTTGGCAAAATAATCTAACAGAAAACGAAATTGCTAGATACTGTTGGGATTCGATCATAGTATTTCGGTCGATACCTTATATAACGTGAGGAATATTGATTGGTCTAATCGTATATTACATGTTTTATTAAATTGTGTCATATTTACAAGTATTTTAAAGCGATTTTGTGTGTGTTTATATTATCCTTTTATTTTTACAGTTTGAATTGAAGTTATTACAGGTCAGAACATTTTATAAAATAACAAAAAGATTTTGGTCAGAGTTAACTTCTTAATAATCCGATTAGCGCTTATGATAGCTTTTAACAATCTATTTCGTGGACGTGGTCCAACCACGATATGACAGAGAGACAATAACGGTGATGATGGTATACGTACCATCCTCAACAACATGATGCTGATGATAGCGATGATATAGTATATACACGTATTTATAAAATACACTATGGTAACCTTCAAATCATAGTAGGGTCATAGAGTTCCCGTGAAAGATATTACCGTACCCACAAAAATCAGTATCAGCATATTTTCGCGTAATATGAAATTTATTACATCTTACGTATTTATTAAAATATAGTGGTCCTGTTATTTCGTCAAAAGTATTTTCTTTTGTTGTTGTAAGACTACTATAAATATGATCGATTCCCTAGTAGATTAATTCAGATAGTATGTGATAATAGTCATCCTTAACGAATAACCATATAGCGTAGTTATACAGAAAGGCAAAAAGCTCAAACCTCTATCTAGAACCCCCCGCAAATTCAGGTTATAATTATGTGGCGGGTTTTAGGGTTAGGGTTTTTCTCTACACTATCAAATACACATATCCACATGTTTACACTCAAGCACGTAAATGCATACACACGTTTATATATGTTATATAAATCAAAGGTATGTTGCTCCAATAGAAAAATCAAAGGTATATATGTTGTATATATATGTATGCATGCATATATACGTATTTGTTTGGAGAGATGTGTATCCATGAAAAAAAGAGGGAAGAGAGAATAAAGGAGAAAAGGTGAGGTTGTGAGACGTCATTGAAGAGGGAGACAAATTACAATCTGTCACTCTCTCTCTACCTTGCTTTACGTCACCTCTGTCCACTGTTGGAAGATTTGTTATTTTGTTTTGCTTTTTAAAAAGATATACTAATATTTTATATTAAGCATATTTATATTCCAATATATATAATTTACATAACCGTAAATTCTTTGATCGGAAAATATATAGCGTTACAAAATGAGTTAGTACTAAATAGTTTGAACGATAAAGGGGAGGGACAAGAAAATAGTAGTGACCATATCATTTTTAATGATGATTGATTTAATATACTAAAATAAATTATATATACTACTTACCGTTAGGGTTTGATCAAAAAAAAAAATACTACTTACCGTTGTGGTAAATTATAAATAGTTGCCAATCCATCCGAAATTAAATAAATTATTAACAAATGAATAATTTAGTCATGTTTCTAAATTATTTGTCAATATTTATATGACTAACCTTTTTATGCTTCATTTATAAAATGTACTTATATCCCAATATTCTTAACAACAAAGTTTTTAAAAAGAAGCTTAACATTGCACCGATAGTTTGAGTTTCGATATATCTAATATAGTATAAAGCGATTTAGAATTTATAAATGATATATCGAGTTTACATACAAATAAAATTAAAAATTGGAACGAATTCAGGAAACATATATTCAGAACATACTTTATAAGGGATGATGATGGGATACTCAAACATATGTAAAAGAACTGTATGTCGTTAAAAATATAATTTAGTGAGAGTTTTGGATTCTCACACCCATGAAGGCTGTGAGCAAAAAGAATCAAAACTAGTAGAGGACCGAAAAGAATTTACTAATAATCATGTAAACGGTACTGAGTGCGATTTTAAAAAAAATAATGTAAAACGTATGAAACTCTTAGGTTTGACCGGTGATTCAAAAGCAATTTTGTAAATTTGAAGTGGAATACTAATTAACTAGGTTAAGATCCGCCCAAGGCGCGGAATCAACATTATATATATAAATTATTATATGTATTAAATATTTTTACATATTATAAAATAATAAATATATATTAAATAATTAAAAATCAGTAACTATTAAAAATATAATTAAATTGGTGCGAACATATAAATCAATTGTATTAATCCAAAATTTTTTTTATTTGATAGGATATGTTATTAAATTTAAATGATACTAACCTAGATAATATATTTTAGTATATTTTTAATATTAATGTCTATTAAATGATGATTTCTACTCATATAGTTTTTTGATCATTTGTATCTTTTATAAAAAAAAATTTAAATTACTGATAACAAAATTTTCATTGTGGGATTAATAGTTTTAGTAATTTATAATTTAAAAAAAAATAAGTTGTCAATGATCGTTCAAAACTTTTATCAAAAAAATTGTTCAAAGTAAATTTTGAAACTAAAATATTGTATTTTATATGGTTTATAGTTTAATTTAAAACGATATATATATATTAATCTTATTAATTAATTAAATTAGAATTTTTACTTATATAATTTTTGTAATCATTTGTATTTTGTTATAACAAAAATTTTAAACCATGGATCATAAAATTTGAATGTGAGACTTTTAACAGTTTTAGTAATTTATAGCCGTTTGTAAAAATTCAAAATATAACATATACATAAAAATCTAAATTTTTATTATATGGTTATTGTGGTTGTTTAATTTATTTAATAGCTTAAAATTAAACAAATATGATAGAAGATACACTATTTTTTATCAAATTTCTATTATTCAAAATCATTAATTGCCATATATATTTTAGCCACATTAGGTAATTTCGTAAATTTTATTTAAGGAAATAATAAAGTACATTAATGATGAATTTATTGTTAGTTTAATAAAAAGCTTATTATATAATTAGATGGACCAACATATTTCTCTAATGATTCTAAGAATCATTCTAGTGATGACATGTGGCTACAAAAAGAAGTTGTAATGCTTCTCAAATAATATATAGGGGATTATATAGTTCACAGCCACAAATCTAACTTAGGATATGATAGAAGCGACATAAGATAGAGACTGATTGGTAACTACAAACGTCAAATAGATATTCTCCCTGTTCCCCTCTTATACCAAACATTCAAACAATAATGGCTTACATTTGGACCACCCAACCTTACCTATTATTCCATTCCTATATGCTTTCAGTGCACAAATTATTTTCACTAATTTTATACCTCTGATTGATAGTACAAATAAATGATAATGAAATAACAACAATAATACAATTTCAGTATTGTAAGTGTATATAAAACTCAAGCCATTTTGAGTTAATTCGCAGACACTTCATACACGTCCATAATTTTCACAATTTGAATTGATTAGTAAATTATATCCTTACAAAACATGATCACGGTTGGGGTTCCCAATATAAAGGCTAAAAAATTTCAAAGACCATATGAGGAAAAAAAACGATCAATGTGGCAAAATTAACACTATAAAGAGTAAAATGCAACATCTAAAATAAACAAATCAAAAGCTTCGTTAAATCAAATATGTTCTTTAGGGTTTTGCCTTTCAAATCACCAACATTGGATTTTGGGCACCCAATGACTGTTATCCAAGTTCTTTCTAAGACTAATAAATGGAACAAAACCAGAGTAATAAACAAGAAATCCTACTAAATCATAAGTAATATCCTTAAATCACACGATCTAAGTATCTTGTTTCTGTAAACAGTAAGGATAAATATATTCAGAGCATAACCAAAACATAATAGCATTGCATGATACAAAACTGAATCATCTTCATTGTCTAATCCGACGAGGCTGCATTTAGCTCTGGTCCTCTGGAATCACTGCTAGATGAGGCTGTCCAAATGAATTGATAGTACATACGGTAATGATACAGTGAGCCAAGTGCATAATGGGTGTTAGTAGCCTAATATCGTGGGCGTAGGCCTTCAGCTTTAGGCCCAATATTTTCTTTTGTTTTGAGATCTCCCAAATTTGTAATCGTTCTTCTTGATCTTTACTGAAAATAATTTACGATATTAAGAGATTGTTTCAATAGTTTTTTTTTTTTGACGACAATGTTAAGATGTTATTACCATTTTTCAGATTTTTTACAAAAATATAATAAGATAACAAAGAAACATAATGCAGAAATCAAAGCTAAACACACACTCAATCCTAACTATGCAGGGACTAATACTTTAAGCTAATCATCAAAAGCAAAAGATACAAGACAAATGATCTAACACTTGCCGCAAAATGAAACCCTCAGTGATTCCGAGGACCGAACCCGGTAGAGTTTGGTATGTTCGATGATCAGTCCACCCGGTAGAGTTTGGTATGTTCGATGATCAGTCCTTTATGATATGGCTCTTCAAGAACAGCTTATGCAAGCAACTTGCCTGGCAGATTTCACGGATCGAAGCCTTCACCCGCAGCCAAGGCAGTCACACAGACAAGGACGAGCTTTATTTGGAGAAGGAGCCACCAAAGCCACCACACACCACCAAACCCGCCACACACCACCAAACCTGCACCAAGTTGACAGAGAGAACAAGCTCCGCCTTGAGTCAAAGTGGCTAGGAGGAAGCCCTAGATCAAGCCCCTGATACTTGCAATCCCGCATGTGCTGCCTCCGAAAAGAACAGCCGTGGTTGACAAGTCCAACGACTGGCCTCCTCGCACGTGCCCCCGCTACGGAGAACCCACAACGGACCAATCTAACTAGAACCGATGGCAACTCCGACGAACCCTCGAGAGATCGATCGACCGGCTTAAAACAATGACACCGACAACCACTGAAGAAGCATAAGAGACACCGCCTCTCAGCCACCCCGGGTGATGTGCCATTGGGTAGCGCACCGGGAAAAACAGACATGCATGGTTTGATCATGGGAAGCAGTAAAGATATATGTTCATTGTTTGACTCATATCTTCCAAACCACGAGGCTTCTACGCATGAAATCACCTGTAGAATGTTATCAACTTAATTATGGAGCTCCTAGAAGAAGAATCAGATCAAACGGCGTTCATATGTGACAGTTATGCCATTTACAAATTAGGAGATCTTTAATTCTCGCCAATTCAGACCACCCGAGAAGTTGGAAATGGCTAATCTTCTTTCTGATGAACCAACAACCAATTCAATCATACCAAAGGTGATTATTCATGTTATAAATGTCCAATAAAGTCTTGGGCTTGATGGTTTCAAAAAGATTCAAAAATAGACTTGTTTGGGCCAAATGGAGAAACCGATAAAATATTCGCTAAGGGAAAAGATGGATTTCGACCAGGCTTCAAATGGACATGTATTGGCCCATATCAGGAGCATATTCTTCACTTTTAAAATTCCTGGTCGTGGCTATATCAAGAGGCAGTCCAAGTTTCAGTCAAAGACTTTATTTAGTCAAGTCTTTGTTTCTATTTTCAATGTCTTGTTTTTAGCACATTCTTCTTTGGATCTATACAACTTGTAACCCTATAAATAAGGTCTAAGAGCCACGAAATAAGACAATGAGTTTTCCCTTTTATTTGAGTTTATCTCTTTGTTCTTTGTAGAACACTTTTCGTTTCTTGGTGAGATTATCTCCGAGTAAACAAATTTCTATTTCGCTGGACTTGTGCGTCATATCAAGCAACGTATAGAAACTCTTCTTTTGTTGGACTTGTGCGTCATATCAAGCAACAAATGAAGTCTGGTAGTATCAAGAGACTTTCCACACCTTTTGTGTCACCGTTCAATCCACCAGTTCTCCTTTTTGGCGAGTTCATATCCCCTTAGTCTGATTGAGTGATCCTTCCCTATTTTAGGGCGTATCAAGTGGTATCAGAGCCACTCAACGTGTACTATCTATCCATCTTCTCATCTTTCATTTTCTAAACACTTCTTCTTCTTTCTATCTTAAATCCGGGCCACTACCTTACCTATCGCCATTCTTCTATTAAAAAAAAAGTAAAGAAAAGAAAAAGATCTATAAAAAAAAAAGAAACAAAAATTTGATTTGTTGGCTAGGTGGTGGAAGAGAAATCCTGCTGGCTGAGGAGAAATCCAGCATTGGAGTGGTTAATACGGATTTCACAAATCAGTTCTCTTATCTTTCTATATTGTGTTCATCCCTTGTTGCTTGGAGATTCCATTGGGTTAATTGATTTGTTCTCTTAGGAAACTCTTGTGTGACCGCTAAAATCCGAGAGAAACACGTGTGTGGGTGAGGATAAAGACTTGAGAGTGTGAAGATTATTTTTATCTGTTAACTTTTTGTGTTAAGAATTTTCAGGTTAAGATGTTTGAAGCTGACCAAAGAAGGCTTTTCAGTCAGTTTGAAGTCCGAGAGTTTTGTGACAACTTTGTGGAGGGTGTGGTGAAAGCCCTCAAGGACGTCAGTAAGATCCAAAAGAAGAGCACAACCACACGTGCACCTGTAGCTAGGCCATCCTTATTCATCAATGAAAAACCCAAAGGTAAATCTGAAAATAACCTTGAAGATCTAAAAGATTTTTCAGTTTCTTTACCAATTTTTGATAAGTACGATGAAGAGTTGATTGAAAGTTTGATGATTTGTGAGGATAATTGTGATCTTCCTTTTTCAGAACCTGATTTTATGTTTGATAAAGAACAGACTATTGCAGAACTAACCTTTTTGTAACTGGTGCATCCGAGTAGTCTTGTTCTATTTTCACAGGATTTTGAGGAAAAACCATTCGACTACCCACATCAAAGACCGCTTCTTGATACTAGGAGACCCTTGGACGATGGCCAAGGTCCCATCTTTGATGAGGAAGACGAACTTGGTCCTACCTTTGATGAGAAAGCACCAAGCATGACGTCCATCAACATGGAGAATCATCTTTGCTTTGAACCAGACACAACTCCTATGCCTTTGACCACAAACATTCAAGAGCACTATGAGAAACTTGATTTGATTAATTTTCTGTCTGAAATGTGTGTTAAGATCAGTTCTCAAGATGTGAAACGTTTTGGTTTTGACAAGATTAAAGAATTTCGTGGTTCAGATTCTGTTTTTGAAAACATGTTTAATTCTTTTAAAGTGTTTCAACCTAATGAACTTCTTGATCAAAAACGTTTTCAACATGACAATGACATCAATTCTGGATTTGTTTTGAGTTTTGATCAGTTCTTGAAACACAGCAAAGGTTTTGATCATTTTGAAGAGTCTCTTGAGCTTGATTTGCAACATCCTGATTTTTGTGCTAGAAATTCGTTTGATTCATTTGTCGTCAAAGAAAATAGCTTTAATCTGAGTTGTTATAGATATGCACTGATCACTGGTAACTTTTTTGCATCCACTTGTGCCTTGGACGAATTTATGGTTAAGACTTTGATGGAACAGAAATCACTTAGAGCTAAAACCAATTTTTGTTGTGATTCTGTTTTGAAATCTGATCTTGAACTTTTGTATTCTAATTCTGATCATGTTAGACACGTTTTGAAAATGTCCTATGATATTTCATGCCTTGAAAGCATTCTTATTAACAACACCTTCTTTGATAAAAGTGCTGATCGTTGGATAAGTAATTCTCGGTTTGAAATTGATCTTTTGTGTTCTAAATCTGAGAAACTTGCGCATGTTTTGAATTTGTTCTTTAGTAACTATGCTATCACATGCCCTGACACCATTCTGGTGTACAACACTTACTTTGATAGGCTTCATGATGATCTGAAACGTGTGCTACATGTTCTAGGGAAAGAAACTTGGTTTCTGATCTTACAAGTACTTGTCTTGCACATATGATCCTTGTATTTTAATGTTTGTTTTGAGTGTCCAGGATAAACATGATCAGTGTCCAAGAGGTGTCAGGAACAGAAGCAGAGATCGTGCTTATAAGTTTGAGATTTGGAGATACATCTACTCGAGGAAACCAACTTCAAAACACCAAGGAAGTTTCTGTCCAAAATTTTCCTTCTCTGAATTTTACATGATTTTAAAATTCATTTTGTTTGATTCATTTCCTTTTAATTCAGGTAAAATTGATTTGAGGTCAAATCCTTTTCACGAGGGAGGGAATGATGTGCCATTGGGTAGCGCACCGAGCAAAACAGACATGCATGGCTTGATCATGGGAAGCAATAAAGATATATGTTCATTGTTTGACTCATATCTTCCAAACACGAGGCTTCTACGCATGAAATCACCTGGAGAATGTTCTCAACTCAATTAGGAGCTCCTCGACGAAGAATCAGATCAAACGACATTCATATGTGACAGTTATGCCATTTACAAATTAGGAGATCTTCAATTCTCGCAAATTCGGACCACCCGAGAAGTTGGAAATGGCTAATCTTCTTTCTGATGAACCAGCGACCAATTCAATCATCTCAAAGGTGATTATTCATGTTATAAATGTCCAAGAAAGTCTTGGGCTTGATGGTTTTAAAAAAAAATCAAAAACAGACTTGTTTGGGCCAAATGGAGAAACCGATAAAATATTGGCTAAGGGAAAAGATGGATTTCGACCAGGCCTCAAAGGGACATGTATTGGCCCATATCAGGAGCATATTCTTCACTTTTAAAATTCCTGGTCGTGGCTATATCAAGAGGCAGTCCAAGTTTCAGTCAAAGACTTTATTTAGTCAAGTCTTTGTTTACATTTTCAATGTCTAGTTTTTAGCACATTCTTCTTTGGATCTCTACAACTTGTAATCTTATAAATAAGACCTAAGAGCCAGGAAATAAGACAATGAGGTTTCCCTTTTATTTGAGTTTATCTCTTTGTTCTTTGTAGAACACTTTTTGTTTCTTGATGAAGTTATCTCCGAGTAAACAAATCTCTATTTCGTTGGACTTGTGCGTCATATCAAGCAGCGTATAGAAACCCTTATTTTGTTGGACTTGTGCGTCATATCAAGCAACAACTGAAGTCTGGTAGTATCAAGAGACTTTCCGCACCTCTTGTGTCACCGTTCAATCCACCAGTTCTCCCTTTTGACGAGTTCATATCCCCTTAGTCCGATTGAGTGATCCTTCCCTATTTTAGGACGTATCACCGGGGACATAGAAACGTCACCAGCCTAGCAGATCGACTCACCCAAACCGAGAGGACAGAACGAGGAGGCAGAAGAAGAGAGAGAACCCGCCACAGAAATCTAGATCTAGATCTAGACCTAGATCTAGACCACCACCACCACGAAACCACCAGAGAGGAGCCTCATATCCATTCTCCCGCTCCGATTCTCCAGAAATTCGAAGCCAAACGCTTGAGCCGCAGCGACGCAAAGCCAACCTTTTAGATTTTAGTTTTTAGTCTGTAGATTTTAATTTTTGATTTTTGATTTTGAGTTTTTGTCTTTTAATTGTAGCTTTTGGTTTTTATTTGTATATTTTAGCTTGAATTATTTTTTTTTAACAAAATGAGATAATTTATTTTAAGACAATACAACAAAATACTAAAAAGATATTGAAATTTATATTTTCCAGTAAATGTAGCAAAACATCAATAAATTTTGGAACTACCATTAAAATATATTAAAATATTATGATTGAGAAAATTTTAAAACAATCAACACAAAATAGTTTTTAGATTTTTTTTATTTTATTTTATTTTTAGTCTTTAGTTTTTAGCTTTTGATTTTTATATTTTTTTTTTCTTTGAATTATTTTTCAGTTTTATGTATTTATAGCTATATACTAAATCACAAATAAAATATTTAGAAGTTTATATTTTATTATTAATAAAACAATATATTTGTTATTTGAAAAATAGATTAAAATTTATTAACTTTTTCAATTATTGAATTTTTGTAAAAATATATTTTCCTACAAATTAAAAATTTTAATATATAAATAAGAAAAGGAAAATACGTTTTTAAAAACAAACAAAACATGGATTTTGGTTTTTCATTGGAAAGTTGGTTAATCATATGAAATCTAGTTTCCCTATTTAATAAGAAAACTCTTTTGTTAAAATCTTGATTGGCAATAATATACATTTTAGTTTTTCTAAATTGTAGGGAATTACTTTTTTAGAAATCTTGATTGGACAAAAACGAAAACCAAATGTAAAAACTGCAAACAATCAATACTAGCGTCCAAGTTGAAAAATTGGGCCTGTGCATGCGTCCAAGTTGGTGTACTAGCATCCATGTATGATTATGAAAAATTGGACTAGGCCTCTTTATCTACATTATCACTTATTGGGCCTGTGCAAATAATTGGTGTACTAGCGTCCAAGTTGTTTCACATACATATTTGTTCTTTTTTATATCCACATAATATTGTTCGGTCTTCTATCTCTTATGCGACTTTTCTCCATCTTTTTCAGCAGTTCTTTTTATATCCACATCTGTTTCTTGCAAAGACTATTCTTGTGCTTTAAACTAACACACTCTGGCTGTCATGTGCCTTTTCTCCATCTGTTTCAGTTACTAATTTTTTTTTGGCAGTCTTATAAATTACTAAAAGGTAAACACGATTTTGTGATTAGTGCTGCTTGATAAACTCAACTTTATTTAAAACATTTTATTTATGTTTCTAAAGAATTCGATATCTCTGAAGCATACATGGATGACTAGAACCGGTTCTAGACTAAAGCTGGTAAAGACATGTTCTCGGCGCCAAAATAGATTGTATACTAAAAACACGTCTTAGTGGAGCAGAGTTTAATTCTTTAATGTGGCTTTTAATAAACAATATATTTTGTAAATATTTTCAAGATTAGCGCCAAATTATGATCGACCAGGCATGTGCATGACTTTGTGATGTTAAAGCTGCGTTACATGAAAATCCCAGACAGATAAGTACGAATAATCCAGGCAATATGTAGAATGCATATATGTGTTATTAGTGGAATGCTTAGCTTAGATCACATCATACAGTATCATTTATCTGGTCAAGATTCAACAGTGTTCTAAAGCGCAGGTAAAACTAAGACAGTACATTGATGGAAATTTAAAATATTGTCAATACAAATTGACTGATATATCTCGATCATACATACATTACGTGTACACCAAAAATTTCATCTTAGTTTTATTCTCTTCTTTTGTTTTTTGAGAGAAGTTTTTATTTTATTCTCTTCTTGACAAGGAAAAACAAACAAACAAGAACGAGTATAATCTGGTTGAAGTGCTTATACTTCTCCATATAAATTTATTTCAAATTGTCAGCTTAGAGGAACATATTCTTTTGGAGAAAATATGGCCGTGTGGCCAAAAAATTTGATGGATTAACCAAAATTTAATTCTGTTGAGTCAATTTCAGACATTTAATGCGATTGTGACGGAGAGCTACTGATATTTGTACCTTTCGTAACCTATTTTGATTCAAATTCAATAAGTGGTGTTTACAAAAAAAAAAAAAAAAAAAAAAAAAAAAAAAAAAAAAAAAATTCAATAAGTGGTACATATAATTTTTTTTTGGGTGAAATGATACATATAAATTGATAAATCGTAAGTCTTCCTTCGACCAAAAAAAAAAAATCGTAAGTCTTCCGCATAGTCGATGATTCTGCTCGTTTCGTTATTTTTACTATTTCAAGTATCATTCTGGTCGTTTAGTACTATCATTTTTCGAATGTCTCATAACTTGTAACTAGTCTTTAATAACACACATGAAACTAAGTGTAAAGCATCTTCATCTCATCATGTGTTTCAAGATACTACATGTTATAGTAAAAAGTTGTTTTGATAAATGAAACAACGATCTTTATCACTACTTTTTTTTGGGTAAAATTAAATTTTTGTATTCGGAACGAAATTTATAAAAACAATGCGTTTGTCGGGAGTCAAAAAAGGTGGTTTCACCTCTTTACCTGGAACCCAAACATTGTAAATAGTCCATCTCAGCATGAATCGAACCTAAATGGTGGTAGTTACAACTGAAACTCATTTACCACTAGGTCAACTAAACGTTGGTTCTTTATCACAACTTTAATCAACAAAAAGGGTTTAGAACAATTTTCTTTCGCTTTTAGTTGTTAACGGGTTTGATTGTTAAGTATATATATATATATCACTTTAATAGGTATCAATTACAAAAAGATAAGAATGTCTAGGCAGTATAAAAATGTACCCTCGTTTTTTTCTGAAATATTAGGAAAATTCGAGCGATACACCTTAATCTCTCATAGGCCCGGAGCCAGTCTTTGCTAATAGTATTTCTGGCGTAAAGCCTCTTCCCACGGTGGATCGAATCCAAAAGCACAACAATATCCACATCTACGCTTAAACCAACTAGACTGCAACATCCGTCGTATCTTCGTTTTACTTGACAATATCTTTTACCTTCTCTAACGATTTTGGTACCGCTAACGGTTTTATTATCTCACTAAGAATTTCTTACACTTTGTGACATCAATTTCAATTAGACCAACGTAAAATGTGAAACAAAATCGTTGGCGTTTAACGTTTGCAAAAAAAAAATAATTGAAGTTAACAATTATGATTTTCATATGTAGATGTAACTCTATAGATATCTCAAAATTGGGTGCTGCATTATTTGTGGCTATTGGCATGAGATGTGTCATGGATGTGACCCAGGTAAAATACACAAGGTGCATGTCTCATGTACTTATTTTTAAATAGATGAGAACAAGGCATGTGCATCAAGTTTCAAAAGAAAGTTGAGACACTGTCGTCCATGTGCATGAACCCATCTTCCATTTATGGTTAATAAACCAGTTTGGAACAAACCTTAAATTTGACCCCTCCCATGCACCAAACACATTTAACGAGACACCCCTTTCCTAAAATGGCAATCTTCCCATTTAACCTATTAATTTCCATTTTCATTATTAAACATTCTTCAAGACTACCAAATAAAGTGGTTAGGTTCAAAAATTTAGTTGTGTAAACATGTTGATATATTCTAGATTTTTTTTTTTGGGGTTAAATTATATGTTTTTATGTCTTCTAAACCGAACTGTGAAAAGCAGTAACAAGCGAGCAAAATTTACATAATTAAATTTCCTTGGAACGCGAATGACAATATTAGTGAAATTCTAAATATTTTAAATGATCTATCTATCTATCTATACTATTATTTTTGAAGTGATTTTTTGCATTCGAGATTTTACGTTAAAAGTTAGAGTGGTTAAAGCCAATGACTTAATGAAAATTTTATATATTTTTTATGATATAACTAAAAACGAAATTTATACTAATAATATTAGATTTATATGTTATATTAACAAATATTTTTTTAAAAAATAAAATAATTCTTATATATTGTGTTGTTATCTGAAAATAATATTGTAACAACGTGATAATTCTTATAGAGTAAAAACTCTATAAATTAATAATGTTAAGACTATGGTATTTTATTAATTTATTGAGTTATTAATTTACAAAAAAACTGTTTTCATTTTTAGATTTTTCTATTTTAAAATATATGTTTTATAAATTAAGAAAAATATTAATTCTAGTGTATATACATTAATTAAAAAAATTGAAATTTTACAATCTTATTATTTTTATTATATTATTTGGTGTATAGAAATATATTTCTTAGAATTTAAATGTGGTTGTAGATATAATTTTACTAAATCTAATCAAAGATATAAAGATTACTGGATTTTAGTCTTATGCCGATCCCGCCTCCATGCCGTGATGATGATCGGTTGACATAGAGAACCCAAGCGGCATGTGGATTTGGTATGCTAGTTTCGAGCTCCGGTGCTAGCTCTATTAGGAAGTCGACGAGCACCTGGGATTTGGCGCACGTTCTGTTTTTGTATTTGATGTCGTATTCGCTGAGCTCGATTGCCCATTTGGCCATCCTTCCCGATTGGCTTGGACTATGGAGTTTGTTCTGTAGCGGTCGCGTCGTCATTACTGCTATTGAGTGCGACTGGAAGTATGGAGGGAGCTTTCTTGCCGAGATCACCACCGCAATTGCCAGTTTTTCCAGGGTCGGGTATCTTGATTCGGCATCATCCAAGGTTTTGCTGACATAGAAGATCGGTTTCTGCTCCCCGCATTCTTCTCTGACCAAGACACCGCTTACTGCCGATCCGGTGATCGAAACGTATAGGTATAACATCCCCCTTCCTCCGGTTTAGCGAGGACCGGTGGCGTGGTCAGATATTCCTTGAGTTCGGTGAAAGCTTTCTCACAAGCCTCGTTCCAGACCAAGTGTTTGTTTGCTCAGAGCAGTTGGTAGAGTGGAAGGCATTTTCAGTCGATCTTGAAATAAAACTGTTGAGTGCTTCGATTCGGCCCGTTAGTCGCTGAACTTCTCTTGTGTTTTTGGATGACATTAGCTCTAAAATTTCCGCGATCTTCCTCGGGTTTGCTTATATTCCTATTTTAGTGAAAATATAACCCAAGAATTCTCTCGACGTTACTATGAAAATAAATTTTGTCGGGTTCAACTTCACGTCGTATTTGTTCAGGACCGCAAAGCACCGTTGTAGGTCATCGACGTGGTTCTCTGCTCTGAATGATTTCACTAGCATGTCGATGTATACCTCCATCGTGTTTCCCAGTTTTTCTGAGAACATGTCGTTGACCAGGCGCTGGCATGTTGCTCCGGCATTTTAAGACCGAACAACATGACTTTGTAGCAATAGGTTTCCCTATCGATTATGAATGATGTCTTCTCACGGTCCTCTGTGTGCATTAATATTTGGTTATATCTGGCGAAGGCATCCTTGAATGAAAGTAACTCACTTCCGACCGTTGCTTCGATGATGCGATCTTTCTTTTGCTGCCTATCCCGACACACCGTTCTGGATGTCGGGGATCGATGTTGACTTGCTCGATTGTTTCCCTCGGGGGTTTTTCTGTCGTTGCTTGGTTTGCGTTTCTCCGCTTATGATTGCATGTCATGTTTCCCTAACTTCTCCTCGTTAGGTTCTATCATTGAGCAGGCCCGTGCGTCGTCTTGGCTCCCTTGATGGGTGTATGTTCCGATCGCCGTAGCGAACTTCAGCTATTGGTGATATGAAGACGGGATCGCTTCCATTGCGTGGAGCCACGGGGTTCCCATGATGGCGTTGTAGACATCCAGTTTATTGATGATAGTAAACGTTGTGATTTTGTTACCCCTCCGACCCATGTTGGACAATATAATTAATCATATCGACATGGTGCTCTCTCCGGCGAAACTCGTCAACGTTCGTGCCTTCGGTTTATGTTTGTATCCCCAGAGTTCCATCTTTTGAAGGTTTTCCGTGAAGATCAGATTGACTGAGCTTCCGGTGTCCACCAATACTCTTGAGACCTCGCAGTCCGCGATCATTATTTCGACGACCATGGGTTCGTTGTGAGAAAAGTTAACACCGTTTGCGTCCGAAGCTTCGAAGGTCATCGCACCAATTCTGGGTAAGAGAGTTCCAAATATTCGTGGATCTCTTCGAGCCCATGTGTTCCAGCGGTTTGTGGTATCGCCCTTTCTTTGGTAAGCGCAGATAGATCTGACGGAATCGTTGCATGCTGCAAGTACTGATAGACCATGGATTTTACCTATTATTAGCCATGGTTTATAAGTGTTTTAAGATACATTTACTACTATATATAATCTTTTTAGAGTATTTACAGGTTCAGGTACTATTTGCAAGAAATGATGTATTTGGAGCTATTTGGAGATCTTTTGAGCTTCGCTGGAAGCAAGAGATGGTCGACGGTCGCAGATCAATATCGACCGATAGTCACCACCACATATCGACCGACACTCATCACTAAATATCGATCGATGTCGTGTCCTGCGTATCGATCGATTGTGAAGTCATCCGAGAGTTAATGACAAATTAGAAGATTTCAAGTTTCACAAAAGTCTCAATAATTACATCATTAGTCTCTGGCCGCCTGTTAGACTATTTATTAGGGTTTTGTACTATTTTAGAGGCGGACTTGCCTAGAGACCTGAGAAGACCTAGTTTGGAGGAGGCAAGAAGCCACCATTGAAAGAGAGAGCTTATTTGGAGAGATAGATCATCTACTGCAAAACATAGAAGATCTTGAACTCCCTTGTTTTCATATTTCTGTTTACTGTTACTATTATTTATTTAAGTATTATTCAGACCATCATAACCATGTGTTCCATGAATATGTCTGAGTTGTCTTTACTGTTAGATTTAGGTTTCTCAAATAGGCTGACAAATGTAATACTGACACAACAATTGTTAGGATGTTTAGAAATATAGTTCAATCATCTAGTTATGCATTAAAGCTAAGTTTAGGATTGATCACCCTTTAAATTTAGATCTTAGGATTAATTGGGATCAAGCCATTGCTTGACCCAATACCTGAAAATAACTAGAGTGATCTAACTGACTAGATACAAACGAGAGTTGGTCTAGTGAGTTAGAGAATACAAATCAAACTCGTTCGTAAAGCTTTCTGGAAGAAGTATCGATCGACACAACGATAGCCCTGTCGATCGATATTTTGAAAGGTGTATCGATCGATACGCCCATTGGATTATTGATCGACTCTTTCTCGCGAACAAGATAACGAGGGTTGAGGTCCGAGATCCAGATTAGATAATTAATAGATTATACCATAAGTTTGAATTCAAGAATAATTAATATTAATAAACTCCTAATTTACCAAATTAGGTGTTATTTATCATACCTGAGAATATACCTGAATCTAGCTATTTCAACCCATTGTTAACAAACTCAAAACAATCAATCGAGCAATAAACTTTCTCACCAACAAATTTACTGCTTTAAACCATTTGATCTAGATTTATTTCAAGAACATAATCTACTGTGTAATCCTAGAGTCTCTGTGGATTCGATCCCTAAGTACGACATCTGAACCTCTTATTTGAGAGAGTAATTTGAGTGCTATCAAATTTGGCGCCGTTGCCGGAGACTCTTTCTTATTACCATTAGATTACGTTTAAAATTTAATCTAGATTTTGTGTTACTAAATTTGCTAAAATGTTTTCTCTCTTTTTCTGCTGACACAGGAGCTGAAAGATGGAAGACATGGATTTCGGCCAGACATCGATCGACGAAGAGATAGGCATATCGATCGACAGAGCGAGAGCAATATCGATCGACAAGTCGACAGAAATATCGGTCGACAACGCTCATTAAATATCGATCGACAACGCCCCGCCGGAAGCAGGTAAGTATTCTCTTACCAATGATTCTAATGAAAGAGTAGTCCTAGGAAAACCTAAAGGTCAACTAAGCAACGCATATAACCAAATTACAAGTGAACAGGGGACTGGAATCCCTATTCAAATTAAATCTATCTCAGAAAGAGATAATGAATGGAAATTGCCTTTGCAAGACTATTTAAATCCTGGAAGGACCTATTCCAATAGGTCCGCAATTAGACTACCAAAAGATGTTACCAAGGAATTTGGGATCAGTCCCGAATACTTAATCATGGTACGTCAAAACCCTTTCCGTGGGACCGTCTCAGAGCGACCACATGATCACATCGAATATCTAGAAGAATTGATAAATGACGAGTACAACCGCTGTAAACTCTTTCCTTCTTCCTTAGAAGGCGACGCCAAAAAATGGCTAAACCAAATACCATCAGGATCTATGACCTGTTGGAAGGAGATGAGGAGTGCTTTTATAAATCAATTTTTCGATGAGGCGTACTATTGGGATGCACGGAGGAAAATCTCCACGTTCCATCAAAACCCACGGGAATCATTCAGAAATGCTTGGGAGAGATTCAAGAGCTACCAACTTGAATGTCCTCACCATGGCTATTCAGAGCCGCAACTCATTAATACCTTTTACAGAGCTATTAACCTTCATTACCAGATCACGCTTGATACAGCCAGTGAAGGGAGCTTCAGTACCAGAAACCCTGAGGAGGCAAGGCGTTTGATCAAGAATATAGCTACGAGTAGATCCAACGAAATGATGGACGTAGAATTAGGAAGAAAAGCTGACCCAGATGATGAGTCACCTTTACTCGAAATCAAAGAACATCTCGACTCACCCCATCATGCTCTTGAGGGACACAACCAATTTGAGATTTACCAAATTGATGATGACACCCTATCTGAACTAGAGCAGCAAATAGATTTCGTAGACAACCATACTTTGGAAAATAATTACCCTAATCCTGATAGCTTTACCCAAAATTACGATGCTACTGTTGGATCACGCCAAGGCAGAGTGAAATCTAGGCTAAACCAAGTTTTCACGAAATCGCAAGTTAGCCACTGAACTAAACGGAAAAATAGACATAGTCTTCAGTGAGCTGATAAGGAAGTTCGACGCTTTAAGTGTACAAATTAAGAGACTGGACAGTCAGGTTGCGGAAAATGAAACCGCCATCAAAAGAGAGACATGACGTCTCCCTGGGCGGACTGAGCGAACCCAAAACGTCAAGTCCATGCCGTGTTATTGAGAAGCGGAAAACACCTCATCCCAAGGGCAAATGAAACCAACAACACAGAGAAACATGCTGTGGTTGAGGAAACCAGTGAAAGTAGGTCACGCCCTATAAACCTCGATGATCCCAGTACCGAGTCAGGAACGCCTCGAGGAAGAGAGAAGCCCAACACTGAGGAAGTGGCCATCGAACTCGAGGAAGAAGAAGGAGAAATAAAAGAAGATGCCGAAATCGATCGACAAGAAAGAATAAGTGTCGATCGACCAACCACGGTGGATATCAATCGACACTCAGGAAACAAGTCGATCGACACCCAAATCCAGCTGAACCGGTAACTGAAAGAGTGTATAGGACTCTACCACCCTTTCCACCTAACAAATCGCAGACTAAGCGAGAGCCCGACAAAGCAATCTGCAAGAAAGCATTTGATAAGATCACGTTGGAAATGCCATTGAGCGTTGCGATAAAAGTATCACCTTCGATAAAAAAATACGTAAAGGATATGGTATCCAACAGCTTTCCAGCCACTGAGCGCAGCGTCATGATGGTTTCTGAGGAAGTCAGTGCAATAATCCAAGGCGAGGTCCCGATCAAGAGACTTGATCCGAGCAGTTTTGTTCTGGATTGCAATATACAGAACAAAAATTTTCCTCGATCCCTTTGTGACTTAGGTTCCAGCGTGAACCTCTTGCCACATTCTGTCGCATTATCCCTAGGATACGACAAGTTCAAACCTACCAAATAACTTTGGTTATGGCCTATAGATCCGTTAGATTACCTGAGGGAGTGCTTGACGACGTGCCAATAAGGATTATCGGCTGTCACGTCCCAACGGACTTCGTAGTACTGAAATACCTAAATGAACCAAAGGACCCCATTATTTTGGGTAGACCATTCCTAGCCACTGCTGGAGCGATAATCGATGTCAAGGAGGGTAGGATATGTCTAAACATTGGAAACATCCCAATGACTTTTGACATGGATAACCTGATGAGACGACCCTTCATCGATAAACGGACATCCTACGTGGACGACATCAGTGAATTAGCCGAAGGATCTCTTATAAACTCATGCTCAGAAGATCCTTTGGAGGAAGTATTCACAACTGCTGAAAAGGAAACTTTCAATGTCGACAATAGAGGTGAACAATATACACGATTAATGGCGCAAGCATGGAAACAGCAAGCGTTGATGACATAGAGAATGCCGTTTCAGAAATTAACGTCGATCGATATTTACTAAAATCTATCGATCGAGAACCATCCTTCTCGAAGGAATGGGATCCCGAAAAAGAACTAAAAATTGAGTTAAAACAGCTGCCTGCTGGACTCAAATATGCATTTCTCTATAAAGATTCATATCCAGTAATCGTGAACGCCAACCTCACAAACGGAGAACTTGCACTGCTATTAAATAAACTATGCAAATACAGAAAGGCCATCGGGTACTCTCTCGAAGACATTCCTGACATTTCTCCAGATCTGTGCATGCACCGGATTCACCTAGAAGACGGTTCGAAATCTTCAATAGAACACCAAAGGCGACTAAATCCGAACTTGAAGGAAGTTGTTAAAAAGGAAATAATCAAACTTCTGGATGCCGGAGTCATTTATCCGATTTCGGATAGCAATTGGGTTATCCCCGTGCATGTTGTACCGAAAAAGGGCGGAATCACTGTGGTGAAGAATGACAAAGATGAACTCATTCCCACCCGAACCGTCACTGGAAATCGAATGTGCATCGATTATAGAAAGCTAAACGCTGCAACAAGAAAAGATCACTTCCCTTTACCTTTCATAGATCAAATGCTGGAAAGATTGGCAAACCAGCAATACTACTGTTTTCTTGACCGATACTCTGGATTTTTTCAAATCCCTATACATCCTGATGATCAAGAAAAGACAACCTTTACATGCTCTTACGGAACATTCGCATACCGCAGAATGCCATTTGGTCTTTGTAATGCTCCTGCTACTTTCCAACGATGCATGATGTCAATCTTCACTGATATGATAGAAGACTTCATGGAAGTCTTCATGGACGATTTCTCAGTATATGGATCCACTTTCAAAAACTGTCTTGATAACCTATGTAAAGTTTTGGCAAGATGCGAAGAAAAGAATCTCGTTCTGAATTGGGAAAAATGCCACTTTATGGTTAACGATGGAATCGTCCTAGGACACAAAGTGTCTGCTGCTGGAATAGAGGTAGATCGAGCGAAAATTGAGGTAATGACTGGCTTACCGTCTCCCACAAACGTAAAAGATGTGAGGAGTTTTCTCGGGCACGCCGGATTTTACAGGAGATTCATACAAGATTTTAGCTTCATCCCATCCTGAATCCTTGCAATTAACACTCTCGACTTGGATTATATATCCAAAAAGGTCCGCTCACCAGACCGCTCGTGCCCGCCCATTCTGTCTCGCCGAACGTATTCTCTTCTGTAAGCTTCTTCCCTGATCGCTCGACCTCTCACTTCCCTCCTCTGTAAAGAAGTTAAATTTGACTTCTCACCAGAATGCGTAAAGTTTTTTGAAGAAATAAAGAAAACCTTAATAACTGCCCCCATCGTACAAGCACCAGACTGGACTCTTCCTTTCGAAATCATGTGCGATGCGAGCGACTTCGCTGTAGAAGAAGTTCTAGGCCAGAGAAAAGACAAAAAGCTGCATGCAGTTTATTATGCCAGCCGAACTCTCGACGAAGCACAAAGAAATTACGCAACAACATAAAAAGAACTGTTAGCTGTGGTTTATGCGTTCGAAAAATTTACTCAATACATGGTCGGTTCGCGAGTCATCGTCCACACCGACCATGCTGCAATTAAATACTTAATGCAAAAGAAAGACGCAAAACCCCGACTCCTGCGATGGATCCTTTTACTCCAAGAATTCGACATCGAGATAAAAGGTAAAAGAGAAGTAGAAAACAGAGTTGCAGACCATCTTTCCCGAATAAGAATAGAAAATGACGTCCCTATCGATGATTTCTTACCAACTGAAAACGTTTACCAAACGGAATCATTTATCGGGAAAGTAAGTCTCACCCCCGAGGACCTATCGATCGACGACGACGATCCAATGTCGATCGATTGTGGTAGTACCGAATCGATCGACAACATCGATAGTATGTCGATCGACAATACAAATATTTTTAGCGAAGAGAGTAATTCCAAGACCCTCATCTTCGATATAAAGGTTAACTTCGCACACAACAAGCTATGCCCTGGCCATGATTCCACTGTGAAAGGAAGTCCATGTCGAGAAGTACATGCAGTCGGACAAGGATCAAAGGACAGACCGTGGTACGCCGATATAGTAAACCATTTAGCTGCCTACATAGAACCCGAAGAGTTGAGAGGATACACGAGAAATAAATTTTTAAGAGAAGTTAGGAGATATCACTGGGATGAACCATATCTCTACAAACACTGCTCTGACGGGATGTATAGACGCTGTGTCGCAGATACTGAAATACACGACATATTATTCCAATGCCATGGATCCGATTATGGTGGGCACTTTGCAACCTTTAAGACAATATCAAAAATTCTACAAGCAGGATGCTGGTGGCTAACTATGTTTCGCGATGCTCATGCATTCATAGTACAATGCAATAGATGCCAACGAAGGGGAAAAATCAGTAAAAGACATGAAATGGAACAAAAATCTATTCAAGAAGTAGAAGTCTTTGACTGTTGGGGAATAGATTTCATGGCACCTTTCCCCTCTTCGTACGGAAATAAATACATCCTAGTCGTTGTTGACTATGTGTCAAAATGGGTCGAAGCGGTAGCTTCCCCCACAAACGACGCATCTGTAGTTATTAAGCTTTTCAAAAGCATTATCTTCCCGAGATTCGGAATACCACAAATCGTCATAAGTGACGGTGGTTCCCATTTCATCATCAAAGTTTTTGAAGGACTACTCCGAAAGAACAGAGTACAACATAGAGTTGCTACACCCTACCATCCACAGACGAGTGGACAGGTAGAAGTCTCAAATAGACAGATCAAAGAGATCTTAGAGAAGACCGTGGGCACATCGAGAAAAGACTGGTCTAGAAAGCTGGACAATGCACTCTGGGCCTACCGGACTGCCTTCAAAACTCCTTTAGGAACCACCCCATTTCATCTCCTATACGTGAAATCATGTCACTTACCAGTCGAGCTGGATCACAAAGCACCCTGGGACATTAAACTGTTGAATTTCGACATCAAACCAGCTGCCGAAAAAAGGCTCATACAAATTAACGAACTGGACGAGATTAGACATTTAGCTTATGAGAGTTCAAAAATATACAAAGAGAAAACCAAAGAATATCATGACAAAAAGATCATTTCCAGACACTTCGAACCTAATGATCAAGTATTACTATATAAATCTCGGCTAACGCTGTTTCCCAGAAAACATCGATCTCGTTGGTCTGGTCCTTTTACTGTTGTAAACGCCAATCCTTATGGAGCCATTACGCTTACAAATAATAAAGGAGACGAATTCACAGTAAATGGCCAATGAGTAAAGCATTATTGGGCTAAACCGCCAAATATCAAGGCCATTAACTTAAGCCCACTTCCCGATGATTAGAGAATTCGAATATCAAGTCAAGCTGAGGACTTAAAATAAGCGCTGAATGGGAGGCAACCCATTATTTTAAAATTTAAACTTTAGCATTTTAGAATCTTTTAGAATTTTTAGAATTAAAAAAAAAGACAAGTTATCGAAACAAAAGGCCTATGTCGATCGACAACAACATATCGTTGTCGATCAACATCAAATGAACAGACACGGGCTCACTTAAGTCGACACTTAAGTTGACATTCGCATAAACCCGAAAACACTACGAAACCTTTCCCATCTCTTTTCTCTCTAGTTTTTCACCCAAGTCCGACGATTCCTTCATTCATTCTGCTCGAAATTCACCCTTCTCGCCGTTTAAATCACTAAACTCACGCATCATCATGGTATGAACACGAAATTTGCTAAACTTTCGTTCTTCCTAGGGTTGAATCAAAAATCGGATTTGAACTGAGAATTTAGAGTTTGAATCGATCGATTTGTGTTGAGGAACGCAATAATCGATCGATTCAACGGATTTTCTGTAACATGCAAATCGAATTGCATGATTTGGTTTTGCAGGTTTTCACGAACGAGAAATCGATCGATAACCATCGGTTTTATCGATCGATTGTCTCCATGTCCTGTCGATCGACATCGAGACACCTTTGTCGATCGACAGCGACCTTAAGCCGACAAACCTCGCTAAACCTTTCTTGTTTGTGAACTTCATTTACAGGATTATGAGAGGAGAACAAAGAGGAGGTTCGACACCAACAGCCCAGCTCCTATCCGTGACAGAGACCCCTGGCCGAGACAACCCAAGGATGGACCTATTCCACTATTTGAGAACTTCCCCAACACGCGGAAAGCGGCGAAGAGCTTGGAATGCCGCAACCGTGCGATCCAGGACGCTTGGGATGACTACGACAGCATATTCTACAATGCATGGCGGGAAGTTTCCATCGAACCCACGAGGTTCGTCGATCTAGACGTGGTCCAAGCTTTAGGCATCCAATCAGACCTCGAGGACTTGTTCGTCGAGTTGGGTATGGGGAACTTTGCTACTCACCACATGTTCTCTACACGAAGCTGGTCCGTCAGTTCATGGCTCCCGTGAACGTCTACTACGCCAACGAGAGGGCAAAGAAGGCTAGTGAAGGCATCCTGACCTTCTTCATCCGCAGCATTCGCTACAGAGTGCCTCTTCTGACTCTCTGCACTATCTACAGGGTTGAGACCGAGCGCCAGCACACCACCGTACCTGACTTCCCAGGGATTGGGACATTTTGGAGCCTCATTGCTACCAGCTTCTTCGACCCCACCAAGACCGTTCAGACGGACATTGGTCATCTGACCCTGCGTTACTTCATGAAGACCATTGCAAACACCCTGTTTTGCCAGATGGAACCTAGTAAGGTTCGGGTTCAGGAGCTCACTCTGGTCTACTACGCAGTGAGGAGCTTGGTTGAGATGGAGGGCATCGAGGAGCCCGAGAACGACGCATGGCCTAACCTTGGTGCCATATTTGCTGAGCATCTGACCAAGCTCAAGATGAAGCCTTTCCAGTCAACTAGAAAGAAGAAGGAGACGGTTGGGAGCCTACTCACTCCGATCTTCGTCCATTGTGGAGTTCCCCTGGACGACCGGATCCTCTACATGGACGCGACACATCTCACGAGCGCACAGTGGCTCAAGAACGACCGCGACTGGTCCTTTAAAGTTGGGGACGGCATACGTTTGGTGAAGCTTCCACTTCGGTCACTTACGGACTTCTCCCATGGCCTTAGCAGCATTCAGTTCTGACCTCACACTCGCCTAGTCCGATCCCCAGTAGCCCAGCCACGCCGCTACACGGTCCAGCGCACTGCAGGACCACAGCCGCATCAGCCCGAGGAAGCACTACCGCCTTTCCCTCCCATGCCAGACATGTCCACACGCCCTGAGGAAGGCTTCCAGCGCGTCGTCATCGATGCTCTCACTGCCATCTGGGCTAGAGTGTCGAGATGTCGCTGCTCGAGCAGGCGGAGTGTGCGAGCCAGCTCACCGTCAGCAGCAGGACCGTCCCGCCAGCGTATAGGCTCCTCCAGCGACGAGACCAATGATGAGGACTAGTCCTCATCTTTCTTTCCCTATCTATCTATGTTTTTCTTTACTTTCGAACTTTTAGGATTTACTTTCGAACTTATTATTTTATGTTAAGACTTGAGTTTATTTAGTTTGCTAATCTTGCATGTGTTAGGATTGTCTAACAGAGCTAACCTAGCTGACTGATGCTAATTATATGATGCGTTAGACACATGAATACGTTGCAGCTGGCGCAGACGTTTTATGTCTATACGCTGTCGATCGATAATGAGAAGGTATTATCTGACCATTCTATTAGCGCCAACCTTAGATTACTGATTGCAGAAGTACTAGAGATACTAAAGTGGATCAACCCACCAACTTTGACAACACTTGCTGTGATTGTTTGAAAAGAACCAAAGCTGACCTCCAACCTAACCTGACTTACTTGCTTGTTTTGGGGTTTGGTATGCATTGGATCGGATCCCTCTTGTAGGTCTGAAAGGTACAAATCTGTAAATTTTTGGTTTCTTTCTTTTCTCTCTTTGGCATCTTAATAAAAATTAATAAGATTGAAATGATTTACTGGAAGAGGTAGAGGGGTAGGAGTGTCTCCTGCGACCCCATTATTCTAGGGAATGATCACACATTGTGGAAACGAGGGGTAGGAGTGTCTCCTGTGACCCCGGTATTCGCTACACTTTGTAAAAAAAAAATTATATATATATATATATATATATATGTATACCTTTGAGATTCAGAGAAGAGAGATTCAAAGAAAAGAAATCATAATAGGATTACCTGATTACTCAGATGACTACTGGAGTAAGAAACCATGTGTCCACTGATCGATACCCCCAAAATTTAGCCGAAAATCAAATAAGAATTGTCGAGTTGCTGGCTAGTTGTAATTGGTTGCTATACTAGGATAATGTATGATGTGCTTCTAAAAGTTAGGATTCTTTAGGATTTGGTTAGCAATATATAGAGGTGATGATTTGAAAATATTGAAACTTAAGTGAATCCCCGCATTCCTAAACCTCTCTTAGAGAGACTGCTCTAGTATATTTTGGTTGAGGACAAGCAAAATAGTATGTCTGGGGGAGTTGATAGACCATGGATTTTACCTATTATTAGCCATGGTTTATAAGTGTTTTAAGATACATATACTACTATATAAAGTATTTTTAGAGTATTTACAGATTCATGTACTATTTGCAAGAAATGATGTATTTGGAGCTATTTGAAGATCTTTTGAGCTTTGCTGGAAGCAAGAGATGGTCGACGGTCGCAGATCAATATCGACCGATAGTCACCACCACATATCAACCGACACTCATCACTAAATATCGATCGATGTCGTGTCCTGCGATCGATCGATTGTGAAGTCATCCGAGAGTTAATGACAAATTAGAAGATTTCAAGTTTCACAAAAGTCTCAATAATTACATCATTAGGACATGACTGCCTATTAGGCTATTTATTAGGGTTTTGTATTATTTTAGAGGCGGGCTTCCCTAGAGACCTGAGAAGACCTAGTTTGTAGGAGGCAAGAAGCCACCATTGAAAGAGAGAGCTTAGTTGGAGAGATAGATCATCTACTGCAAAACAGAGAAGATCTTGAACTCCCTTGTTTTCATATTTCTGTTAACTGTTACTATTATTTATTTAAGTATTATTCAAACCACCATAACCATGTGTTCCAAGAATATGTCTGAGTAGTCTTTACTGTTAGATTTATGTTTCTCAAATAGGTTGATAAATGTAATACTGACACAACAATTGTTAGGATGTTTAGAAATATAGTTCAATCATCTAGTTATGCATTAAAGCTAAGTGTAGGATTGATCACCTTTTAAATTTAGATCTTAGGATTAATGGAGATCAAGCCAATGCTTGACCCAATACCTGAAAATAACTAGAATGATCTAACTGACTAGATACAAACGAGAGTTGGTCTAGTGAGTTAGAGAATACAAATCAAACCCGTTTGTAAAGCTTTCTGGAAGAAGTATCGATCAACACAGCGATAGCCTTGTCGATCAATATTTTGAAAGGTGTATCGATCGATACGCCCATTGGATTATCGATCGACTCTTTCTCGCGACCAAGATAACGAGAGTTGAGGTCCGAGATCCAGATTAGACAATTAATAGATTATACCATAAGTTTGAATTCAAGAATAATTAATATTAATAAACTCCTAATTTACCAAATTAAATGTTATTTATCATACCTGAGAATATACCTGAATCTAGCTATTTCAACCCACTGTTAACAAACTCAAAACAATCAATCGAGCAATAAACTTGCTCACCAACCAATTTACTGCTTTAAAACCCATAAACCATTTGATCTAGATTTATTTCAAGACCATAATCTACTGTGTAATCCTAGAGTCTCTATGGATTCGATCCCTAAGTACTACATCTGAACCTCTTATTTAAGAGAGTAATTCACCCCTTAGGGTAATTTGAGTGATATCAAGTACTCCTATGGTTATGTCTATTCTCCTGTGTAGGTGCGGCGGGGGGTCAAGTTCTTTGTCACGTCTTCTCTTTTTGATCTGTGGGTTGCCCGTTTGACTGGAGCCTCCTGGCGGGTAATGTTGCTTCAGATTCCATGGAGAGTAGACGTCGGATACTGGTATATCATAGTCCTTCATTTTGATTTTGCCTCTTTGATATTTTTTGAGGAAGAGTTTTTTTAGGTGCCTACATTACATCGTTCCATACATGACGCATTGATGGTATCAGTGGAATTGTTGTCAATGTGAAGGAGGGGTGTCATCGTGATAGTCGGGAGGTCTGGTTATTGGCATCTCTTCTCCGATGTATCAATTTCTTACCTTGTTACCATGGCGTCGCCTTTTGGGATTTCGGCTGTTGCTCCTTCCTTGCGGCGTGCGGCCTTGCTGACCGTCCGACGTGCCGGTCGGTATGCGCGTTTGTGATGGAATCAGGTCGGTCGTAGGGCGCCACTGAGCTAGGAGGTCTCGGAGAATCTAGACTCTTTCCGTCAGGGCGGTAGACATCTGTCTACGGTATTCGTGAGTCGATGGATGTGCCGTTGGCCAGAATATTTTCAGTCTGAGGGCATGGATTTCTGATCTGAGTTGGAGCCTATTCACGCTCGAGTTTGTCGATGCGGTTGTGAAAAGATTCTTGGGCTTCGTTTAGTACTTCGGTTCGGATTGCTTCCTCTTGAGTCAACTCGCTCCAGCACCTCAGGAGGAATCCGAGCGTGGTGTGGGAGTTGTAGCTTGCAATCGGTGATGCATCTAGATCCCGTGGTGCTCCAAGCGGTCGTCCGATTAATTTGGCTAGTAGTAGAAGTGAAGTTGAAGTTCCGGAATCATACGATGTTTCTGAATGCGATGTGGTTGAGGTATCAATCGTTTCGGAGGAAGTCACCGATATTTTTTTCTCGGTGTAGCTTTTAGTTACTTCTTGCGTCAGAAACCCTTAAGGCCCTATGGTGGACACCAATTGTTGAATCCTAGATCCGGTAATCGAGTTTAGGAATTTTTACTCAAACAACAAGTAGTATTTAGGGGTCAAAGGTTTCGTTTATTGAAGTGTTTAAGCTAAATTTCAAATGGGAAGAAATACAAAGAGAATAAACCCGTCGTCGAAATGATTAACTCGTGGTCAATTGCTATTTCTCTCTCGATCTTTTCTCTCTATGTCCGTGTGTCCTTCTTCTTCTCGCCCCTCTCCTTTTCATTGGTCTCTCTCTCATCATTGCTTCTCTGGTCACGAATAGTGTTCGGCAGGGTTGTTTTACAACTACGTTCGGGGCTGCAGTATGGGGCTAGCGCCTTTCTTTCCAGGCACTCGGTTACATGTGTCAGGTCGTCCTAACGGATAGGTAACCCGGCCGACTCTTGATTGGGCTCTTGTTGGGCCGTTTCTACTTTTTCTGTGGTGATTATTGCTGGATCGAGTCAACTATAGGGTCTTGATGAATGATCAGGCCCATATCCAACATAACGATCATATCATAAGAGGATGAATATAAGTTTATGCTGATTCAAATTTAATTGTCTAGTGCCATGTCAAAGCTAACATGAAAATCTGAATTTCGGTTCAAGAAATTGATAAATTACCCAAGTTTATTGATAACTCATTATCTAATAGAGTTATACAGATAGACTTGAGCATTATGGTTTTGGTTCTGTTTCGGTTCGGTTTTTTGGTTTTTGGTTCGGTTTTGAAGAGATAGGATCCATTCGGATATTTATAAAATTCAGTTTGGTATCAGTTCGGTTATTCAATTTTCGGTCAGTTTGGGTAACAATGTTGGGAATCGGCTAATACCCAAGAAAATTTTGGATCCAGTTCGGTCCTGTATTTGAGTAATTTTGGTTTGTGGTAATTCATGTTTTTCAAGGGGGATTTGAGGGGTTTTGGATAAAATATCGGATAATTTGAAATACTTCTGATAAAAAATTATTTGGATAATTAAGTTTCTGGGTACTTCGATTTATAAATAGTATGTTTATGATATCTGGTTATTTTAAAACACAAATATTAATTAAATTTTTGGTATATAATTATATTTTAATATTTTGGATAATCCATTTGGTCTTTGATTCGGTCCTTGGTCCTGGTTTAGTTTTCTTTTCTTTTTTGGTTTCAGAGATATAGAATCCGCGCATATATTCATGAAATTTAGTTCGTTTTTGATTTTTTTGGTTCAGTACAGTTTGATTCTTCGTCCGAGTAAATATGTTTATGCCTATACAGAGAGATGTCTTCTTGAAAGTCAAAGGTTCAGTTGTCATTCGAGACATTTCAAATCTATGATAATTCTCAAATCCAAATTAATTATATGTAAGTAGCAACTAAACATACTAAATTAGCTGTATCATTTTTGAGAAATGAAACAAAATAAGTGAGATTGGTACAAAAAAAAAATTATAGATAAATTTGCAAATTGGTCAAAAGGGAGTCTTGTCCTTAATCCTCTATTTTAAAAATTTAGTAATACCTTTTTTATTTAGTTTAATGCTGTTTTAGCCTCAGATTAATTTAAGAATATATTATTTATTAACATTTAGTTATTAATTAAATAATTTATTTATACTATGACATCAATAATTAAATAATTTGTAAATTGAGAAAAAAAACACTAAAATGATCTGATTGACGACGATTTTTTGTTTTATGCAGGGATGTGCTAGAAACGTCTAAGTCATTTTTTGCATAATATTTTGTTTCAAATAAACTAAACTATGTAATAATAAATGTTATTATAATAATTCGATGGAGATCATCAATATTTAAAATACAAAACTTATCCGTTAGGATATTATGTAATCAAACTTTTAATTTAAAAATCTATATTTTATGAACCTATATCAAAATTTTAATACAAAATCGCAGAAACTTTTAAAAGAAAACTATTTACAACCGGTTACACAAAAATCTCTAACAAATCAGTTGCTTTCAAAATAATAGTTAAATAAGCTATAGTTAATAGTTGGTTCTAAGCAATTCAAACTAATCGGATAAATACACCACAATATTTGAAATATAGAAAATAGATCTACATATAATAATTCTTATTGTATTTATAAAACCTAATCATTTAGCTCAGAAAAAACTAATGTAATTATTGCCAAACATACCGATCTAAATTTATAAACATAAACATAAATTAAAATTTTATTTATTAAATTAATAACTGTGTAAGATAATAGGGTCGGAATCTAGTTGATCATTTATCCACATGTATATTTATTCAATTTTAACTAGGTGTTTTGCCCATATATGAAAAAATATGTTTTTACGAATATTTATTTGTTTATGATTTATTAGTTCAAAAACAGTCATGCTAAGTTATTATTTATGTTTTAAAATATTTAAATCAAATATCAAATTGTTTATATATGATAAAAAATTCATCAAAATATATATGTTAATTATTTTATTAGAAATATTTGTGAGAATATCTTTATACAAATTTTTTGTTTGATTATTATTTAATTATAAATTATTTTTATTTTATTTTTAAAATTTATGATATAAAATATTATTTACAGATAATAGCACAATATATAAGAGAATTATCTTACCTTTTTAAAATAATTTAATTTAAAAATTTATTATATTAATTTATAATCAACTATCTAATATAACATATAAATATATAAAAAATTATTAAGAGTATTATTAACTTTAACCAGTTCTAACTTTTAATGTGATAACTAGAATACGAAAAATCATAAAAAGTTTAGGTGTTTTACCCGCACGTGCGGACTTAACAATTTTACAAATAAATACATTATCAATTCAAATACTATTAAAGTAATTTATTATTCCTACGTTCAAAATATTTAATAATAAATTAATAACAAATGCTTTTTCTATAGAAACTTTTTTCATTACAACATAAATACTTTAGTACGTAAACCAAACTAAAACACTCATGTGTTTTGAAATATTTAGTAATCAATTAAATATGGAATTCTTTATGTATGACAAAAAAATAGCATAATAAATTATCTTTTATTTGCATAAAATAAATTTGAAAACACTCATGTATACATAAAATTATATACAAAAATAAAAAAATATACATATATAAGGATTTATCTAGCTTTTAAAAAATTATTATGTAAATAATTTTTAAATAACAAAATATAAAGTATTTTTATATAATGCTTATTATCAAATCAATTAAATTCGTTTTTAATTTATGATTAATTATATAGTAATTTTAATTATTTATTAAGGCTAATTAAGACTTTATAACATATATAAAATATTTTTTGATAACGATAATTATCGATGAAATTTATTTTTAATTTATGATTAATTATATATTAAAAAATGTAACATCGACTTTAATCAATTTAACTTTTAATGTCGAATGCAAAAAATAACTTTGCAAATACTTATATAGATTTTACAATAATTTATTTATATTATTTATTTTATTCAGTTAATTATATGTTAGAAAAAATAGAAAATTATAATAAAAGTGAATGAGGACAATATGTCTGATTTTTTTTGTCTATTTTGCCATATCGCTTGATTGATGCCATTGATGAAAAATGTTAAGAGTATTTGATGTGTGTCACGATGATAACGTAAATTTTAAGAAAATGTCAAGTCGATTAACTTGTTAAAAGCGAAGTTGCTAGACCTATGGAATGTAAGTGAGACCGCACGAGTTGTGCCATAAAGAGGAAAGACACGAGACCAATTATAAAATTTAAGGGTAAGATTCATAGAATGTAGTCCAAAAGCTTGAAATAATAGTATTAAAATGAGGACTTACTATTTTTTGAATCCTTGCAATGCTTGAAATCATGTAAGGTAGTACTAAAGTTCCAAATCATTTCTATTTGTGTAACTGCAAGTACTCGGAGGTGTTACAAAAAAAGTACTCGGTAACTTTACAGATCGATATATCATCGTCATTGATGACAATAAATACAGTTTATTCCATATTTCTTATATTAAACTTAGGTAGGTGTCTATATTTTCAATTTGATTTTTACAGTATCTTATTAAGAATCTGTAGAAAATTTGAACGTAAACAATTAGTCACTGCAGAAGACTCGTTATGGAAGGAAAAAAGGTATTCAGAATTCAAAATAATTTTTTTATGGTTATACTTAAAACAAAATGTTGATTTATTTTTGCTCAGCAGGTATTTCTACTTAATTATACCCAGTCACTGAGTGGGAGTATGTTTTGGATCGAATCGGTTATTATAAATGATTCATCCACCTTTTACACAATTGTATAGCACATCTAATTTTCTTATTTTTTATTTATACATTTCAGAGTTGAGGCTGATTTTTTTTTTGTTGAACCTTTCTGTCCAGTATGTATTACGTACAGTAAATAAGATACTCAACAGTTATTTTTGTATTTTATAAGAAAAAGAGCTCTTTCGTTAGAGTTTAATTTCAAGAAAAAGACAAAAATAGCACTAAATCAAATTTTTGTTCCCAAACTAGCACTGAAGGTCAAAAGTCACAAAAATAGCACTTAATGTTTTATCAAAAGTCACAAACTTAGGGTTTAGAGTTAAAGGGTGAAGTTTAGGATTTAGGGTTTAGGGTTTAGGATTTAGGGTTTAGGGTTTAGGGTTTAGGGTTTAGAATTTAGGGTTTAGGGTTTAGAGTTTATGGTTTAGGGTTTAGAGTTGAGAAATGAGGTTTTGAGGATCAGATTTCAAATTTTGAAAAATAAAAAAATTAAAATTTTCAAATGATAAAATGCTATTTTGGTCATTTTAGTTTTTGAGTGCTATTTTTGTGATATAAACTTAGAAATGTGCTATTTTGGAAATTTGCCTTTTAATTTTTGTAGGTCATCATTAATTCCTTCAAGCTTATAATAAGAAAAAACATTCTAAGCGCATATAATTAAATATTACTTTATTCTTTATTTTAGTTCAATATGATAAAGCAGTTGCAAAGCTGAAAAGTTGATCGACAATTTCACATTTTGTCTTTGTCATCATTTATCTCAAGCATGCGTTGGTCTTTCATTTTCGGTACCATTATTTTCCATTTTTTTGATTAATTACATTTTATGACTATCATTATCATTAGTTATCATGTTGGAAATGTAAATTAATTGTAGAATTTATCAAGTAAAATATAATCAGATTTGATTTAATTATATTAAATATTCAGCATTAAGTTAATGAACATAGAAGTTTTATTCACAGAAATCAATTTAAATATTATTTATATTCTATGATAGAATGACCTAAAATATAATGGTTTATGATCGATTATGTTAGAAATAGATTAAATCTCTCAACAAGACTTATCGAATAAAAAAAAAAGACTTATCGAGTAAATAGAGGCCGGTCCAGTTTATTGGGTGATTGGTAGTTGATGTAGGTGCTGTCCACAATCCTATTTATTTCTAAAGCACCAAATTCAGAGCAATCAAGTTTTAAATTTTTTTTTGAAACCACAGCTCTTGAAATAACCTACAGCTGTATAAGTGCTCTGCAGAGCCAAATATCCAAAGCAATTTTTTGGTGCTTTCCATAAAATTCTACAGCAATAAAATCTAAAGTCACGGCAAAAAGTCTACATATTTTTTTCTACAGCAAAAATTTTAAAACTACAACCCTTACCAAAAGTCACTCAAAGAATTAGAACAATTTAGAGAAAATAAGAAAATAAGTTGACTATGGCCCTGTTCGTTTACATGTCGCATGATCTTGCGACTTGCGACATGCGACGTTGTTGTTTGTTTTGCTGTCGCGTAACATTGGTCGCAAGTCGCAGATCGTAGGTTGTTGATCATTTTGATGTCGCGCGATTGATCGCGCGACCAATTGCAGGTTCTGATTCAAGTCGCTTGAAAAAATAACGACTAAAAACTAAGAAAATTTTGATCCCGCAACTGGTCGCAGGTCGCAGGTTACGCGACACGTAAACGAACATAATTTTAGTCGTAGGTCGCATGTTTAGTCGCGGATCGCAAATCGCAGATCGCACGACACATAAACGAACACAATCTTAATCGCAGGTCGCAAGTCACGCGACCCGTAAACGAATATGGCCTACAAAAAGAATAGACCAGAGACGAGGAAAAATATTCATACACACGCAATTCAACACGAGAGGTAGAATTTTGACTGCTTATTGTTCTTGCTGAAGTCATCACACTTTTTAGATTTTTTAGTTTCTTTTTCTTGCAATCGTCTTTGATCAATCAATAATGTTTTTCAAATTACTCACCATTGAATTCGAGCACAGTACGTGTCGAGTTCAAATTAAATAATTGACGCCTTCTATAGAGATTGAACCCACAACCACGTATCAGACGCATGCGTAATTTGGCTTTTTGAAAGGAAAACAATTGGCATCATCTGTGGAGATTTATAAATCAACGCCAAAAAAAATCAAAATTGACATGAGGTGATCTCAGTGGCACATGGACCACCCCGCCAATAACAGATCTCGCCACTATGATGACCATGATGAAAGACATGATGGAGCTCCTTGCACAACAAGATGCCGCAAACAAAATAATGTACGATTGATCGTCTTGATGTCATAGGCACCAATGTCATATGATAGACCATGGATTTTACCCACCTTTAATCATGGTCTATAAGTGTTTTAATATATATTTACTACTGTATAGAGTCTATTTAGAGTATTTACAGGTTCATGTACGTTCTGGAGAAATATGATGATTTTAGAGCCTTTTGAGGTGTAGAACTGTACAGACGCGTCAGATGTCTAGCTATGGATGGAGACCTTCCCACCGTTAGATTGAGCTCATATTTTGACACAGGATATTTCTTTGAGTTAGATTTCCAGTGCCACCGGTTTGAGGCCAGTCAGCGTTCTGTACGTTATGCTCGTTTTACTGAAGAGTAGTCAGTCTACCTCGCGAGAGGAAGCTGTCGAGGAGATGAAGGACTATCGATCGATGTTGCAGTATTGGTGTCGATCGACAGTGATGCCATAATATGGGCTGAGCATATTTTATGACCGCTGAAGCCCAGAATCAACTCCAAATTACCAGAATACCATTTGACAACCAGAAACCCTATTTATGTTATTTATAAGCCATTGTTGACTGCTACACTATCTAAGCTTTATTTTATTCATAGTTCTAAGTTAGGAGAGAAGAGAGGAACTCCTTGAGAGTCATCTTGGAACTCCATTGGTTTTATAATATCTATTGCAATTTCTTATCTATTCTTCTATGATTTTCTGTGACAACTTCATGTCTGAATATATCCACCTGTTAGGTTTAGGGTTCAGATAGGATGAGGGATTAGCCCCAAATATAGATTTCTAAGTTGTTAGGATGTCCATCAATTGAATTGCACTTATTGTTTGTGTTCTAGAGTCGCGAACTAGAACTATGATGTTAGGATGAATAGGCGCATGCGAGAGCATGGTTTATCTCCTGAATAATTCATATTGTGCTAGGAACCTAGTGGACATAGTTCAAACCTGCTCGGTAAAACTCACTGGAAGGATCGTCGATCGACAACTCGGTAGTTGTATCGATCGACATTCCAATTAAATCGTCGATCGACACTTTCTACAGATCAACATGCGAGAGTTGAGATCTTAGATATAGTGATATATTATCTAGACATGCGAGAGCTGGTAGATTATTGTTATTGTTTGAGTTTTTGTCCATCCAACAAACATCTTATGCATCTATATCATTATAATCCTAATTTCCTGAATCGAAACCCTAAATCTAGCAAACCATCCTTCCATTAAACAACTCCCTGCCAAGCTGAACAATTGTCTTGTTCAACTTGTTTACTGCTTATTTACTGCTTTATAAACTATTAGCCTAGCTTAATCATAAACTGTTTAGATCTAATTAGTTCCCTAGCTCCCTGTGAATTCGATCCCTAAGTACTACAACTCAACCTCTGATTTGGGAGAGTATAAATCACTCCTTAGGGTAATTTGAGTGATATCAAATTTGGCATCGTTGCCAGGGAGCTTTGATCGCCATTAGCTCTTGTTTAGTTAGATTTAGTCTAGGTTTTACTATTGTTCAAAAAACTGATAAAATTTTTTCTTCAGTTTCAGGTTCATACATCTTAGTACCAGGAACAACAATGAAGAGAGGATTTATGGGTTCTTCAAAGAAGGAGCCTGCTGATTCACGCACGATCCATAAGTCTACGAGGGAAGAATCGATCGACCCCCTCCAAGTAGCATCGATCGACAGCGTGAACCAAGCATCGAACGACACTATCCAACTTGTGTTGGATAACACTATTCATAATGGTACTATTCACTCCAGCACTGTTCATCACGGCAATGTTCATTCATGTACTGTTCATCGAGGTACTGTTCATCTCGACACTATTCATCTTTCGTCGATCGACACTATTCATCTCCCGTCAATCGACACTGTTCATCCCGCGTCAATCGATACTGTTCATCTCCCGTCGATCGACACTGTATCCCGCGTCGATCGACACTGTTCACCGTGACACTGTTCATTTGGGCACTATTCATCGTGACACTGTTCATTCGGGCACAGTTCATCCGAACACTGTTCATCCTGACACTGTTCATCCGGTGAAAAACAACACCACTTGCGGGGAGACAGAGAAGATCGAAGTGGTCATACTTAAAGTCGACGAGAATGGGATGTTAAGAGACGAAGAAGGTCGCACTCGCAACAGCGACATGACAATTAATTAATGCTCAGAGTGCTGTGATCCCTGATGTGATTGCTGTTGCTGAGATGAATGACTTTAACCTGAGCCGAGAGTAGTACGATTGGGTAGGTCAAGACCCTTTCCAGGGTCTTCCTCGCCAAGATCCTAGAAACCACATCGAAGAGCTTGAAGATCTCGTGTCAAGGAGTGAGCAGAATGAAGCGTCTGAATACCACATACTCTGCAAAATCTTCCCCTATTCTATCTCTAGGGATGCATTCAGATGGTTCAGTCAACTGCAACCTGGATCACTAACCAGCTGAGATGACATTGAAAAAGCCTTCCTTTACAAATTTCTTGATGATGCTGAAGCAACTCGAGAAAAGGAGAAAAATGATAAATGAGACAGGTTCTAAGCATCGTTAGATGAGGAGTATATGATTCTAATACAGCTGCTCGACGACATTATGGTAAAAAAGTGATGAACAACATGTGTCTGGAGAGCTGAGCAGAGTAGAGGAAGCTGGTACTGAAGACACGACCTCATCGTCGACCGACGGTAGGACCTCAACATCGACCGACGGCAGGACCTCAACGTCGACCGACGGCACGACCTCAACGTCGACCGACGGCATGACCTTAACGTCGACTGACGGCACAACCTCAACGTCAATCGATAGCACGACCTCAACGTCTACCAACATTTCAACCTCAACATCGGTCGACAGCACGACCTCAACGTCTACCAACGGTACAACCTCAACGTCGAACGATGATGTAGAAAAATAGATCACCATGGAAGATTTCTTGGACCTAGAAGAGTTCTTGGAGTTGGAGGATGGAGAAAAGCTTGAAGACTTGGATTCGAGTAGAGAAGTCACTATGGAAGACTTCTTAGAGCTCGAGGAATAGCTTGAAGATATGGATCAGAATTCGAAGAAGATACTTGATGACGATCAACATACTTCGAGAGGAGATCTGGAAAATTCACCAAAGGCTAGCATCGATCGACACCAACCTGATGAGATCGATCGACAACCACCCCACATCATCGATCAACGCCCACCCTGTATCATCGATCGACAGTGAGCAGATAGCATCGATCTACACCCACATTCCATCATCGATCGACACACCCGAGATCGTCGATCGACACCCGTCATTGGAACAACTACCAGGATACATAGTTGAGCTGGAACCAGTTGAGGAAAGAGTGCACGAGTCTGAGGCCTCACGCAATGCTGACTCCAAACATCTGAGACCACTTATATGCGCAGAAGAAGCTGCTGGGTTTCACAAAAGAGTGAAGAGAATACATGATCTTGTGAAGTTTGTGGTTCCATGCGATGTGGTTGAAGTTGAATTTCCTATCCCACCAGATAAAGGTGTGCATCTGAGTTCTTACGTTGAGGTGTTGGATGATCATCCGCACGTAGAAGCTTCTCAAAGAGGGTTGCGATTTAGAGATGAAGTCGATAAGGACCCAGCAGAAGCAACATCGATCGACACCGACCGGATACCATCGAACATCACCAACAAACTAGCATCGATCGACGCTACCACTTCTCCAATGATTGACACTGGACGCGTATCAGAGCAGAAGAAGTTCGATGTGTGTGGAAATCTTAGGGATGAAGATACCACCACGCGATCAGACAAGTCTGGGGGAAAGAAGATGAGGAATTGGAATAAGAGAAAAAGGATCAAGGGTGATTCTCAGTTTTCATTTATCCCTCGCTTCTCAGATGGTGTCAGGAAATCCAGAGTACGCAGCAGATGCTTCCCAAAGCCATTTGCAAAGGTTCGAGCACTCCTTATTGCTGAGATGATAGACAAAGGAGAAGAGTCTATAGAGGAAGCTTTCACCCAAGAATGATAAAGCTTCAAAGAAGCAGACATTGAGACTTGTTTTGGAGCATGTTCTCATTCTCATCCGGACTAAATCAGACCTCCAAAGTCAAGATAAATGACTATAACAAAGCGCTGAGTGGGAGACAACCCACTATTAGGTAATTTCTTTCAGTTTAGTTTAGATTGTTACTAATTAAAGTTTTTATTTATTGTAGGTCCAAAAAAAACGGAAGAATAGTAACGACGATACTGTAGCAACCACACTGTAACAGAGGCACTGTAGCATCGATCGACACTGTAGCAAGGAAATCGATCGACACTGTAGCAAACAAATCGATCGACACTGTACCAGAAAACCGGGAGTTACTGTAGCAGAACACTGTTCATCGAGAAAAAAAAGTTATGTTTTATTAGTTATCTTTTACTGACTTTTAGTGTTTTGTTTATGATGGATAAAAGGAAAAAGATCCAAGGAAGAAGAGTTGATATACCAGAAGCGATCGACGACAACAGGCCATTGTCGGTCGACAGAGCATCACGAGTATCGATCGATCGCCACTTAACTGTGTCGATCGATGCTCACCATTAGCGATCAGGTATAATGTTTCACCTTGTTAAATATTGTCCTTATGGTTTATTTCTCCACCAATCTTAGACTGTATAACACTGGTCACAGTGTTGTTTAGGTCTGGGAGGTTCTACTAATATTGTGTTTTAGTTAGCCATTTAGAAAAAAAAAAGATCCGAGTAGACAATTCCTCAGCATATCGACCGATAAGACTAACTCGACATCGATCGACAACACTTCAGATCCAACGATCGATTCTCTTCATTGTGTTGAATGATTGCTCTAGCCATCGACCGATGATACCACGTCACTATCAGTCGACATCACTTCATCATCAACGATCGATTGTCACTTCATTGTGTCGATCGACACTGAGCATGTCATCGTTCTTACTTGTTAAATTATGTACTTATGATTAATTCTCACCATAACTCCGACTAGATATATACTGGGGACAATGTAATTTAAGTCTGGGGGGATGTTTACTGATATTAGTGTGTCCATGAGTCTTATCAAAATGTTTTCAAAAGAGTTTTATTAAGTCAAGAAGGAGATAATGAACTTATTAGATTTTTGCTTGTTATCTAACCACTCGTTAGCACCATTCTAAACTTACTGATTGCAGATAGTACTAAAGATACTATAGTGGATCAACCTGTCAACTATTCACATTTGCTGAGATTGTTTGAAGGAACCAAAGCTGGCCTCCAACACTAAACCTAACACAACTGCTTGTCTTGGGGCTTGGTATACATGGGATCGGATTCTTCAAACAAGTCTGGAAGGTAAAGCCTTGTGTAGATTTATCACATTTTGTCTCTCTATTTCATAGGTAAAGATATTTATTTTCAAAAAAAAAAAAAAACGAAAAAGAACGAAAAAAAGAAATATAAAAAAAAGAAAAAAAAAAAATATATATATATATATATATATAGATGTTAGTTAAGTGGAATCCGAACAGGACTTGGTGGCTACAACCATTAAGGCTTGCTTCATAAGGATTCTAACAAAAAGATTTCGAAAGGGACTTGGTGGCGGCAATCATCAAGGTTCAATTCACATGAATTCTTGGATATAGTTCAAAAAGAAGTGAACAAGACTTGGTGGCAACCACCATTAAGGCTTGATTCATGGAAGCCTATCCAATCTTGGTCAATGATCTTGTAATATAAGCAGACTTTGACTAAATAGAGAATTTAGTAGAGAGAAAAGATAGGAACTAACTTTTACCTACAGATCCAGATACTTGTTTGAAAATCTTTGCATCCTGTGATTGATACTCCCAATGTAAAGCCTGAACTTTTATTTATATTAAGAAATGAGGTTGGTAGAGGAGAATTTCAGACAGGATTTGCTAAGTTGTTGGCTAGGTGAATTTGGTTGCTAAGCTAGGATATGGTATAATGTGCTTTTGTGAATATGACTTCTTAGATGTGGATTGCAATATTCCAGAGGTGATGATTCTAAGTTTTAAATTTTGTGAGTCCCTACTGTTTACAAACCTCTTTCACATAGACTGCCCGTTTGTTTTGCTTGAGGACAAGCAAAAGGGCAAGTCTGGGGGAGTTGATAGACCATGGATTTTACCCACTTTTAGCCATGGTCTATAAGTTTTTAATATATATTTACTACTATATAGAGTCTATTTAGAGTATTTACAGGTTCAGGTACGTTCTGGATAAATATGATGATTTTGAAGCCTTTTGAGGTGTAGAACTGCACAAACGCGTCAGATGTCTAACTATGGATGGAGATCTTCCCACCATTAGATTGAGCTCATATTTTGACACAGGATAGAAATTTGAGTTACCTTTCCAGTGCTACCGGTTTTAGGTCAATCCGCGTTCTGTCGCAGAAGTTATGATTGTTTTACTGAAGAGTGGCCAGTCTGCCTCGCGAGAGGAAGCTGTCGAGGAGATGAAGGACTGTCGATAGATGTTACAGCATTGGTGTCGATCGACAGTGATGCAAGAATATGGGCTGAGCATATTTTATAACCGCTGAAGCCCAGAATCAACTCCAAATTACCAGAATACTCTTGGACGACTAGAAATCCTATTTATGTTATTTATAAGCCATTGTTGACGGCTACGCTATCTAAGCTTTATTTTATTCATAGTTCTAAGTTATGAGAGAAGGGAGGAACTCCTTGAGAGTCATCTTGGAACTCCATTGGTTTTATAATATCTATTGCAATTTCTTATCTATTCTTCTATGATTTTCTGTGACAACTTCATGTCTGAATAGATCTACATGTTAGGTTTAGGGTTCAGATATGATGAGGGATTAGCCCCAAATATAGATTCCTAAGTTGTTAGGATGTCCATAAATTGAATTTCACTTATTGCTTGTGTTCTAGAGTCGCGAACTATAACCATGATGTTAGGATGAATAGGCGCACGCGAGCGCATTGTTTATCTCCTGAATAATTCATATTATGCTAGGATTCCTAGAGAAAGACGAGAGTTGATCTAGGAACCTAGTGAACATAAACCTAGTGAACATAGTTCAAACCTGCTCGGTGAAGTTCGCTGGAAGGATCGTCGATCGACAACTCGGTAGTTGTATCGATCGACGGTCTGAAAGGTGTATCGATCGACACTTTCTACATATCAACATGAGAGAGTTGAGATCTTAGATCTAGTGATAGATAATCTAGACATGCGAGCACTGGTAGATTATTGTTATTGTTTGAGTTCTTGTGCATCCAACAAACATCTTATGCATCTATATCATTATAATCCTAATTTCTTGAATAGAAACCCTAAATCTAGCAAACCATCATTCCATCAAATAACTCCCTGCCAAGCTGAAAAATTGTCTTGTTCAACTTGTTTACTGCTTATTTACTGCTTTATAAACTATTAGCCTATCTTAATCATAAACTGTTTAGATCTAATTGGTTCCCTTGCTCCCTGTGAATTCGATCTCTAAGTACTACAACTCGACATCTTATTTGAGAGAGTATAAATCACTCCTTAGGGTAATTTGAGTGATATCATCATGCTACTTGCTGCCAAAAACAATGAGCCCGAAACACTGAGAAGGTGACTCTTTCTAACAAACAACCCTATGGATTAGGGAGCCGATCAAAACACAAATTGGAAAATCGCCGTCCTCCAGAGCACGATTAAGGACATCATCTCAAAGATCCATAACTAACAAGTTCGACTCCTGAAATGGAGTGTATCCTCGCCGTAATGCAAAACACTCCTTTCAGAAAGAAGATCACTATTCGCCATACGGACAAGTTGAGAATTAGATCCTTCTTAGGAGATTCTAATCCTAGCGATCACATGACCGCATTCAACATAGCCATGGGATGAGCACACTTTAACGATGAGGAGAAGGGTGCCATATTTTGTCAGCTGTATGTGGAAAGTCTCAACTGATCCGCTATGACATGGTTTTCCAAACTCTCGTGATCTATCCACAGAGTTCCTCAAGCACTACTCCATGTTCGCCCGGCAAGGAATGTTAGCGACTGATCCATGGAAGATGTCGCAAGTGAAAGCTTTCCGACAGGGAGAGTGTATCCATATTTTCCGGAAAGCTTTCCAACTGATCCGCTATGACATGTTCGCCATAGTCGTGAAAGCTTTCCGAAAAACACTCTGGATACACTCTCCCTTTCGAGCAGAGTTGTACGTCAATAAAACTATACATTGGAGGATTTACTTCATCGTGCCAACTACTTCATCACCATGGAGCAAGACAAGCATATTTATATGGTAAGGCACAATGCCATGAAGATGCTGGCCTCGAAGGTGGCATACACTTATCAAGAACCTCAGAAACATTCTTCTGACGAAAAGTATAACAAGAAAAATATGATTGTGTACTCCGTCGTTGAGAATGATCTCATTGACTCAGCTGCAAGCGTACCAGACAGACCATTAAATGTTTGAGATATACTGGTAGACCGATTGGCTCCTCAGACCTATGATAAAACTAAGTTCTACAATTTTCATAAGGAAAAAATACATGATACCAAACAATCAAGGTTACTCCATGACACACTCATGACGGTGTTCAACAAAGAAATATTAATCCCCAACCGTAACAAAAGCTTGTCAAAAATACGAAAAGCTTGAACAAAAGCAGAAATAAAAATTGCCATAAGTCTCAAGGCCGTCCCAAGTGGATCAACCCAAAGATCAAGAAGTATCCGCTCCACCTCAGCAGCGTGATGACTGGGCTTTGGACGAATAAAGATCACAGATCACTCGGCGTATCAATGTAATCATCATCCTCGTCATCAGAAGAGAGTTCATAAACCCAAAATCTGCATGATAAACTCAAAAGAAAATTGGCAAAGACATAGCAGCATGGCTAACACTACCGAGGTTCGCATAAAACTCAACACGAACAACTGGGACGCATCAGTCAGCCAACCCGACAATTCTGATATTCGCCAAAAACTAGGCATGAATGATCAGAACAATTCTCTTACTCATCTCGGCACAAGCGACCTTCGCCAAAAAATTAGCACAAATGGTCAATACACCTATGAGACCACATATTTGAGGGAATAGATTAACTACTCAAAACTTGACGATTTGAGAGAGAAAATCAGTCAAGGCAAAAGAAGCAAGAAAGAGCAGTCCAAGAATCCTCACCGTATAAATTTGATTTTTGGAGGATCATGTGCAAAGAATCAGTGAGGTTGGTAAAGGAGTACCAGGAAAGGAAACAACAAAAACAAAAAAAGTAGTCTACCAATCCAGAGGATTGCTTCCAACCGCATTCTCGGAAGTGTACACCACCGACATCGATACGATGCATAACAATCCCCTAATGGTGGAACTCACAATCAGCACCTGCGAGGTCACTCGAGTTTTGATTGATTCTGGAAGTTCCCTCGATCCTTTGATCAATCAATAAACGTAAAAAAATAACTTATCATTAAATTCTAGTGTACTTCCATTACATACTGAATTCAGATAAAACAATTAAGTAAAATTTTATTGGTTGGTTTGGCTATGGTACCAACCAATTATGTATGAAAATACATATTCAGTTTAATATATCTATATATACTATAGGAAATTATATAAAGTGGAGAGATAAGATCATAAAGATAAACAATAACAGGTTGGTTAGGCCTGGTTCAATGCAAATGAGATGGGGCAACCAACTCCACAAGACCATAGTAGTGATGAACCTCAAGTCTTAAGCTTGAGCAATATCTGCATGATAGACGGGTCATGGACATCTACATCACAGTTCAGCGGGTGTGGATGGGCGTGATGGATAACTTGGAAAAGGTTCAACTCATGGGGACACAAAATTATACTCGGAGAGAGTCTCCTGTGCACTCAGAAGTAGAAGCATTGAGATGGGCGATGGAGAGCATGATGCAATATTCGACATGTCAGAGCTTTGGAACAGACTGCAAGGACTTGATCGCCATACTTAAGGAGCCGCATGATTGGCCAAATTTTGCAACAAAACTGGAGAGGATAGAGATTTTGCATATATGTTTCCCAGACTTCAAGATTACTCACATTCTATGAGCACAAAATCAGATTTCTGACTCTTTAACTAGGACGGCAAGATCTTTCCATAGAGAGCTTCACTTTGTTGGTTGTTTTATTCTGGTCTGGTTGCCTAGACCACCTCAAGTTTGAGTAATAGAATGACCTTTCGTTATTAGAAAAAAGTTGGTTAGGCTTTTGTCAAATATAAGAAATCTCTCTCTCATTTCCATAAGGTATATTTCTTTTTTTTTTCTTTACCAAAACTCATATTTCTTAATAAATGGTAATTTGAAGTACGAAAAGTTAGAAGACTACCTATTCAATTTTTTTCTTGTAAAATGAGTTTTAAATTTTTTGTAACATTCCGATTTGTAGTATATCTGAAAGGGTTAATAAAATTTATTAGGTTACAAGTGTCATCAAAGTGTACTTACCATTTCAATCACACATCCAAAAATAACTTTAAAATTAAGTGTGCATGAGTTGAAGTAGTGAAATGATGGATGACCTATCGAGAAATGATTCGAAATATCGTGTAAGTAAGTTCAAAGTACGGAAAAAGTCATGTGGTTATTGCATGGTCAGTAAAACATGACGTTTGAGCTCTCTAAAAAATTAATGCACCGTCCGTCTCACGAAATAGAGTCCACATGCCGAGTGAGCGAGCGTGGGAGGCCCATTAGCCATAGGCGTCCGTGGTGTTACAAGTGGTATTAAATCCCAATCCAGACGAGTGTTGAATCATGTTTGGGCTCACATTAACAAGGATAACAATCTTGAGGTGCAATAAAGACGTTGCGTTCTTTGAGAGAAGGTGAATTGTAACATTCCAGTTTTGGTATATGTGAAATGCTTAATTGAATTAATTTATCTACTTATGTCATCAAAGTGCACTTACATTTTTTAACACATGAGCTGGAGTAGCAAAATCATGAGTGACATATCATGAAGTGATTTGCGATACCATGCAAATAAAGTCAGAGCACATGGACTCCACATAGAATGGGACCCAGAAACTGAGTAAGCGGGCATGGGAAGTTCATTAGCCATGGACAGTCGGAAGCGTTACAAAATTGTTAATCTTTCCGTAAGTTTTATCTCTACCCGATATACTAGCAATTTTGGACAATAATTGCATCTTTGTTCTCATTTCACCTTTCACTCTAAAATATAGTTTAAAATAAAATAAAAAATCAATTTCATTTTATAATAGAGTAATAAATAAAATTAATTTAAAAATGAGTAATGCATTTATTTGTTTATACATTATTCTATTTTCTAATTTAAATAGAGGAAAATTGAAATTTAACTGATTTTATTATGAATTATTTTATTTTAAAGGGACATAAGCTCATGCCGAACAACGTAGTGAAAAAAATAAAGTAACACATTGAAAATAATTTAATTTTGTAATAGAATTTCTCTACTTAAAAAAAAGTAAAGATAAATATAGAGATGATTAAAATAGTCTAAAAATTTTATTTTTAGGAACATACATTAGAATAAATCCATCTTTATAATATAATTTTTTATATTTTAATAAAAAATATAAAAATGAAAATAGAAATGGGTGGAAATCACCTAATTGGTTATATATGGAAGTCTCTCTCCATGTCCATCTTATCATACATACACTACAAGAAAACATCAAGGATTCTGAGGGAAAAAATCGTC
>NC_027756.1:12948647-12958103 GCF_000695525.1 Brassica oleracea var. oleracea | reverse complement strand
GAATAATGAATAGTAATGAGTTTTATAGGTTTTAAGTGAATAAAAATTCGAAGGCTTAAAATTCGAAGGCTATTGTTGATGTTGCTAGGGTGGCCGCTAGGAATGTCATACTGATATGTGTGTAGTATTTTGATCATAAATCCCTCAATACAGCTCCAAACGACTTGAAACCACCTCCATTGTAAAGCTAACTCAATTTACCATGTCTTCCCAAAAGACAAGTTTCAAAAGATATCTTTAAGACCTTCATCCATGCCTGTCTTTCACACGTTCGGTTCAAGACTCCTCGAAAGCTCCTTTTGTGCTCTAATCACCTCCAAAACTCCAAACAATTCATCCAACACCTACAAGATGAAAATGTACATGCAATAGACTCTAAATGCAAATAAATGTAAGGTTAATGCATGAATATATATGAAATAACAAAACTAAAACTATGCAAAATCACAACACATCATAGTATCACTAATATATATTATAAATAATTCCCTCTTCCTTTATATATAACATCACTAATATATATTATAAATACTTTTTGATTAATAAATCTTGAGAAGTTATTTTTAAAGTCTATATCATTTGCACTGAAAAAATTTTTTGGTTAGTCTCTAAATTCTTTAATTTCAGAAGATTAAAGTAATTTGGTGTTTATGCTACTTCGTTATATTAGCACACTACGATCAACGCTGGCTTTTTAAAAATTGCCTCTAGCGACGTTGCATCAAATGTATAATTTGGGACGACAGGAGGCCTTCCAGATGAATAAAATGCAGGGAGATTAGCCACGTGAAGGTCTCTTGTTGGACACTCTTCGCATATTATGATCTGAGTTATCAATACTAATAAATAAGATTTGAAAAAAAAAATCGTGATTCAAGTAAAAGTCATGTTCAATTTAATGAATCTTCTTTTGAATTAAAATACATTACCGGGAAGGAATTTTCATCGATCAAAAACGTCAATTATTATAACATCCAAAGATGATACATTTCTTAAGATTAATACAATACAAAAAAGTTTGTATCCACGTATATATTAACTCAATTCAGGGTCCGAAGGGCAACATTCAAAACAACTGTGAAACCACTGTGGTTGCGGTCTTTGACAAAAAATATAAATACATATATATGTAGAATTTTTATTATTATTAACTGGGGCACGTACACTACGGTTTGTGTAACATTTGAAATCTGAAAATGACATATTTACAATTTAATAGCATACTACTTTTTCTTTTACGCATATCGAATATATTGAAAAATGAAAATTGCATGCTATAGTGTTAAAAATATAATTAACTGTCTGAAAGTTTGACCTAAAGGTTCATTAATGTTTCTACACCAAAAAGTTTGAGTTTCAATTTCTGGAAAAAGCAGAATTATGCGAATTAAAAGAGAAAAAGCTTACAAGAGATCTGCAGCATGGCGCAAGGAGTACCGTCAAGCAAGGATCCCATAAGACGGCTCAGATGATGCAGTCAGACGTGAATCCTCATACGGCAGGTAGAATTGTCGATTCTAAAATCGTCTGTAATATTTTTCATAGTTGTAATAGCATAATTATCCAGCGTTAAAAAAAAAAGAAAGTTTGACCTAAATAACTAGAATGTACCATATATTTTCTATAATAATATAATTACTAAAGATTGATCCGCGCATCCACAAGGATATTGCTTCTTATATTTTTTATAAATTGATATTTATTTTTCATAATTTCTGTTAAATATTTTAAATGAGTTGTAATATAACTAAATGTATTCAAAAGACCTGGACCGAATCGGATAATATTGTCATTTTTGGTACAAATATCCAAACCCGTTTCAGATATATTTGTTATTTAGATATTTTTAAGTTCCTGTACATCAGAACCAAACTCATCCAGATCAGGAAATACACTCAAAATCCACACATAAATTTATACTCTTCAAACGGAGTCTAATTAAATAAAAATGATACCAAAAAAAAACAATCATATCTAAATGGATAGCCAATGTTAATCCCTAACTGATTTTATAAACTAATAAAAGTAACTTCTCCTATGGGTTTGGCTAAATTAAGTGAAATGGAAAAAGCTTTTTTTTTAGTAAAATAATTATATGGAGTGAAAAATTATTATTTTGATTTAAATTATTATTTTGATTTAAATTATTATTCTATTCACAAAAAACATGTCTTTGAATTATATTTTTAGCTATGTAATTTTTCACCAATTGAAACTAAAAAAACGTTTTAGTTAAAAAACTAAACGGAACGTTTAACCATATGTAAAACCCAGTTATTTTACATTTTTGATTTTATAATTGACACAAAGTTAATATTGATTAACTAATAAATAAAAATCTGCATTATTATTATTATGGTAATATAGTTAATGATATGGTGTATTGTTAAGATAATATAATTAATGAAATTGTTAAACTGAGTGAAATATGGAAAGACAATTTATGTAATTATATTAATGAAATTACTAAAAATATATTATACTTATTTTTTATACTGCTATCTATGTTTCCAAACAGTATAAAAATGCATTTCAGTTTTAATAATATAGACTAGAGATTGATCCACGCACCTAGGTTATTACATTTTTATATATTGATATTTGTTTTTCATAATTAGTGTTATACATTTTAGATGAGTCGTAATCTAACTAATTGTATTCAAAAGGACTGGACCGAATCATGTAATATGGTTATTTTTGGTACAAATATCCGTACTCGTTTCAGATACATTTGTTATTTAGATGTTTTTAGATTCATATACATCAGAACCAAAATTTTCGAGACCCAGAAGAAACTAACACAAAACCCACACATTAATTTATAATATTCAAGCGGAGTCTAATTTCAAAAAAAAAAACGATACCCGAAAAGAAAAACCCATACCTAAATGGATAGCCAATGTTCATGCCTAACTAATTTTATAAACTAATAAAAAAAACTATTTCTATTCGTTTGGATGAATTAAGTGAAATAGAAAGAATTTTTATTTAGTAAAATAATTATATGTAGTGAAAAATTAAGTGACAATAAATGTTATATATTTTTATTATTTTAAATTAAGTTATTATTTTATTCACGAAACATGTATTTGAATTATGTTTTTGACTACGTAATTTTTCACCGATTGAAACTAAAATTAAAAAAAAAATTTAGTAAAACAAATTAAATCAAACATTTAACCATATGTAACACCCAATTATTTTATTTTTTTTATTTTATAATTGGCACAAAGTTAATGTTTATTAACTAATAAATAAAAATCTGCACTATTATTATTATGGTAATATAATTAATGATTGGATGTATTTTTAAGGTAATATAATTAATAAAAGTGTTAAACTAAGTGAAATATAAAAAAATAATTAATTTAATTATATTAAAGTAATTACTACAAAAACAATATACTTTTTTTATACTGTTATCCATGTTTTCAAACAATTCTAATAACTAATTTATATTGCTATCTATATTTTCATACATTACCAAAAGATATTTCACTTTTAATAACAGATGTCTTTTTACACCGATGAAACCTGCAAAAACAATAGAAAACTAATAATTAATTTACATAAAAATAAAATGTGACTCCTCCCTATTCATATAACATTTTTTTTTTTTTTGGAACTGTTTTTCTCATATAACATTTTCTTCTTCTTCGTCTCCCTATTAGATCTCTGTTTCTTCTTAATACGTACAAACACATAAACCTCTAGTCACTACGTTTCAATCAACTTCACATGTTCAACCAGCACCATCATAACAATCGTCGTTCATCGTCAGCACCGTATTCGCTCTGCCATCTTCGACACCATTTTTTATCACCTTTTCACACTGTCTATTCTCTCTTCCACCTACTTGACCAATAACAAAACTCCTTCTGTCACCGTAAGATGCATCTTCTCCTCCGTTGCCGTCAGATTTACTTATCCTCCATCACCGTTAGTTATTAAAGTTTGATTGGAGAAGATGATCTTTTTGTTATATTCTACATTGTACATATAGAATTGAAATGAAACGTTATATATACTGTGTTTGTTATTATTCCACATTTAACATTGACACCACCGCCACGGCCGCCGCCGCCCCGCCAGTTATTTCATTGACATCACCACCACTACCATGTAACATTGACATAACCACTGAGGCCGTTTGATAACGAGCATTTGGAAATTTTGCATATGGATACATTATTGAAAATCAACTATGGCCACAAGGGTGTCGAATACCGTGAATCAGAAAGAGACTATACTATTTATAGATGTTATATTCTATTATTTTGTATTGGTTATTTGTGTATGTGATAAAGATCAGAGAAGATGACCGATTATTATTTTATTCTATTATACATATAAAATAGATATGTAGCATGATATGTGTTACGTTTCTTGTCACTCCACCTGTAACATTAGCACTACCATCAGTTGTTTCATCGCTGCAACGTGTCCTCTCCTCCTTCACCTCGCCACCCATAGTCTCCTCACCTTCTTTAAATGTTCCAATGTAATATTTTTTGTCCTATTCTATTTGACGAATGTATAATAGAAATTTGATTTTACCGTAAATAAACATGTATTATGTTCTGAAATTGTATCATTAATATTGATTATACGTTAACCACAATACACCGGTAGAAATGATTTAGAAACTCAATTTTATCATTTTGTTAACCACACCCAAACAAATAATTTTAATTCGCAAGTCTATTATATTTTCCATTTTTATATAGTATAGTTTAATATTATAAATTATTATACGGGGTTAGGGTTTGGGATTAGGGTAATGTTTAGTATTTAGGGTTTGTGGATGGGATTATAATCTTATAGTACTTCAGCGATATGAAATAGAACACTCAGTGCATAGGTATGTTGTTAAATAAAATAAACCGTTTATTGCAACATTTTTGTATTTTAAATATATCATTTCACTGCCTATAGTAAATATATATGCGGTAAATATCATGCTGACGTGGCTGACTCTTCTTTGTTCATATTGAATAGTTTTGAGTTTCTTCACCATATGTTCTATCGACCACGTCAGTTCTTCTTGCACATGGTTACCAAGTAATTACAAAAGTAATAAAGTATAACCTCTATAAATTAATAATGCTGAAACTTTAAAGTTTTATTAATTATAGAGATATTAATTTGCAAAGTTTCCTTATTTTTATTTTTTATTTTAAGATATATTTATTCGAAGATAAGAAAAAATATTTAATTTTCGTGTATAGAGATCAGTTGTTATTTTTGAAATTTGACATTTATATTAAAATTTGGTGAATATAATATATGTTGCATAGAACTTAAATGTGGTTTTAGATATAATATTTCTAAATTTAATCAAAAATATATGAAGTGTTAAGAAAATATAAAGATAATTTCATTGTGAATATAAAACAAATAATATAATAATAGATTCTTACTTATATAAAATTTATATACATATAAATTATTAATTTATAATTTTAATGGGACCATATATTTACATAGAATTTTCTAAAAAATTATTATCTTATTATTTTATCGATTTGTGTCTAATTTTGAACCGGTCCAAGGTAGAACCGGTGAAATTTATTAATTTATAGAGATTATTAATTTATCGAATATTTGTTTATAAAGGTTCTACTGTATGTAAAATCGGATGATTTTTGGCATAAAAGTTAGATTATACATTGCATCAAAATTAATGACAATTACTTAATTTCTACGGCTAGATTGGTTAGTATGCAAATAAGCTCAAAAATAAATTCCCTTGGTTACAACAGAAAAGGAAATTCTCCTTTCAGTATATCCGTTCGTGTTTTATGGATATTGAAATATATGTTAACTTTGTAAATATATTGAAATATTTGTGTCGAATCGTGATGTAAATGAATAACGATAAAAACATTTGATGATAGTCTAGTCACTAGTGACATAGAAACTTGTTGAAATCCAAAATCAAAGTACGATAAATTAAGCATCAAATGCTATAGTTGCGGGAAATTTGGACATTATGCTTCTGAGTGCAAAACTCTAAACAACAATAGAGTTGAAGAGAAGTCCAACTATGCTGAAGAAAGGAGTAAACAAGAAGATATGCTATTGATGGTTTATAAGAAGGAAGAATCAAATGAGGTTCACAAATGATATCTTGATAGTGGTGTAAGCAACCACATGTGTGGGAATAAAAGCATGTTCGTGGAGCTCGATGAATCGGTGAAAACCAATGTGGCTTTGGGAGATAAATCAAAGATGGAGGTGAAAGGTAAATGAATTATTCTCATCCGATTGAAGAATGAAGATCATCAATTCATTTCCAACGTTTACTGCATTCCAAGCATGAAGACCAACATCTTGAGCCTAGGACAACTCTTAGAGAAAGGTTATGACGTTCGATTAAAGGATAATAGCATTTCTTTAAGAAATAAAACAAATAATCTCATCACAAAGGTGCCGATGTCAAGTAATAGAATGTTTATCCTAAACATTCAACATGACATTGATAGACCATGGATTTGACCCATTTTTGTCCATGGTTTATAGGTGTTTTTACTATCTATTATTATATTATAGAGTCTATTTATTATATTTATAAGATCAGGAGTGATTTGGATATAAGTGATGATTTTGAAGCATTTTGGAGATATTTGGAGTAAGCACCCGAGATGACCATCGAGCTCAACCATCGGTCGATATTGGAGGACGAATATCGATCGATGTTCACTTGAACATCGATCGACAGCGAAGCGCGCAGAAAGCCCGTTTGGTGACAACCAACTTGAAGCCCAAGTCTTCACCAATTTACAAGATTACCCCTGACGAGTTTTAACCTAATTATATAAGCTTTGCCACCATGTTAGAGGCAAAATGTGCTTTTCTGTGTTTTTAGTTTAATTACTTTCAACAAAAGGTTTTAGGATTGTGATAGATTGGAGAGAAGATCCAAAGTTATAATTTGTGATTGGAACTCCATTAATATATATTTTACTATTCTATGAAGTTTTCTAACCTAATTGCTTTAATGAATTGCTTGGCCATGTCTGAGTAGTTCCACTTTTAGATTTAGGGTTTAAATATGTTATGAGGGATTAGCCCCAACTATAGATTGCTGAGTTGTGGTAATTGTCATTAAGAATTGTTCATTAATGCATGTTTCTAGATTAGCTACCTAGAACATGCCCTAGGATTGATAGATAAAAGCGAGAGCTTCATTCTCATCCTGAAAACATTGTAATTGAGCTAAGTTTCTTGCTAAGAGTAAGGCGAGAGCTGATCTAGTGAGCTTAGTAAGCTTCATTCAACCCGCGCATAAAGCTTAACTAGAAGCGCGTCGATCGATATTCATATTGGATCATCGATCGACAGAGCCAAAGGTGTATCGACCGATAATCCCTATAGGATTATCGATCGACACTGCTATTGATCGAACACATTTGTTTGGGTCATTAGACCTAGTTAATAAACGAGTTCAAACATGCGATAGCTGATGGACTTATCGAATTGACAGTTGAGCTTTACATTATCATGCATGTAACTCATTAGGCATCTACAAGATTATAATTCCAAGCACCAAAACCTCAACCAATCAATCGAGCAATTACTTGCTCAACCAAAACTGCAATTTTACATTTTAAATCTTAAAAACTTTCTACTTAACAAATCATATTAGATCCATTAGGTTCCCTAGCTCCCTGTGAATTCGATCCCTAAGTACTACAACTCGACCTCTTATTTGAGAGAGTATAAATCACTCCTTAGGGTAATTTGAGTGATATCAAATTTGGCGCCGTTGCCGGGGAGCTTTAATCGCCTATTGATTTAAATTTTGTTAAGTTTCTGACATAAATTTTTTTCTTGGATTTTCAGGTACATGCCCAGCAGTACTAGAAGCAACAAGGAAACTCAACTACTGTTCTCACCAAATCTTGCAAGCTTGGAGCATTCAATCCGCAAAGAAGCACGCTCCTCATCGATCGATAACACCACCTGTTCATCGATCGATTTCTGTCAACCACCGTCGACCAAGACACTAGTCCTGTCGACCGATACTCGCTCACCATTATCGACCGAAGACACTTGTGGGAACCGAAATTCACACTGTTGATTTCCGTTTAAATAAGGAAACTAGGAAAACCCTAATTTCCCAAAGGTCCCGGATATCTGCTAATACCACACGCCAAGCAATCAGAACACAATAATGACAACGATAAAGTATAAGAAATCGTAAAAAGAGAGCAAAGAGAAGTCTTATTCCGAATTTGCGTATGAGCGTTTACAACAAGGTATAAGCCTGGGCTCGAGAGCTGTCGGCGAGATTCCTAGTTCTAACAACCCTAAGACGGCTAAACCTATTTGAGTCGCAGCTCGAATAACAAAAACGGAAAGTTGCCTAATTGCCCTAAGTGCTAAGTTTGCTCTGAGAGAAGTCCTCTTCCATGTCTCTCGCCTGGGGTTTTAACCCGAAGGTCGTTCCTGCGCGGCTCCAGGCCTGTTGAGTGGGGTTGCGAAGTCGAGTCTTTTCCCGCGGACTTTAGTGGTTCCGCGGGGGCGGATTGCTCGAGTCCTTGCCGTTAAAGTTTCAACTTGTTTGGTCAAGGTGCTCACGAGCTTATCCTGTTCTTCTGACCTTTTTCGTAGGTGGCGAACATCTCTTTAAACTCCTCGAGCGCCGCGGCGTTGGCTGGTGCGTTGGCCGCAGATACGTCCGCTGCGGGAGGGTGGAGATCAGTGCCACTGCCTCCGTTAAGAGGAGTCTGCACGTTATCCGTGTCGTCAGTTGACATGTCTGGTTGAGCGTGATGTGGTTGAGAGTTAGATTGATCCGTATCCCCCTCCTTCTAGCGCTAAACTGTGGGAACCGAAATTCGCACTGTCGATTTCCGTTTAAATTAGGAAAGTTAGGAAAACCCTAATTTTCCAGAGGTCCTGGATATCTGTTAAATCACACGCCAAGCAATCAGAACACGCAATTAAAGACGAAAAGAAATAAGAAATCGTAAAAGAGAGCAAAAGGAGTTTTATTCCGAATCCGCATATGAGCGTTACAACAAGGTAGAAGCCTTGTCTACGAGAGCTGTCGGCGAGTTTCCTAGTTCTAACAACCTAAGACTGCAAAGCCTAGTTGAGTCGCAGCTCGAAATAACAAAAACGGAAAGTTGCCTAATTGCTCTAAGTGCTAAGTTTGCTCTGAGAAAAAGTCCTCCTCATGCCTCTCGCTTAGGACTCCTTATATACTAGCTCCTAGGTCGGTTTATGCTTTTCCCCTTCTGCTCTTAAGCCGCCATAGCATAAAAATGGAGATATTCCATTTTTTCCGATCTTCGTAATTATCTTCAAAATTTCGTATTTATCGGCGGAAACTTGACATTTATTTTCCTCGCGGACCAAGTGTAAACCGTCATGCGGCTTACGGGCTGTTGGTTAAAAAATCGTAAGTTGGGCCTCGAGTCATGTCTTAGGTCCCTTTGGGCCGTCTTC
>NC_027756.1:12946005-12948611 GCF_000695525.1 Brassica oleracea var. oleracea | reverse complement strand
GATAAAGAACGAACTTTCCGCGGTTTTTACGGTAAAGTTTGATCGATAACTTAGAATGGCGGGGAGCGTGAAATGGGTTCGCTACGGTCTTCGGGAGATATCATCGAAGAGTAGACGAGAATGCATGGACTAATGTCGTATCGACGTTTCTGAAGAGCTCGGTCGCTACGTAGCGACCGAGCGGACGTACGCTTGGTCGCTACGTAGCGACCGAGCATCCGTTCTGCTCAGTCACTACGTAGCGACCGAGCGGAACACGCGTTCGGTCGTTGCGTAGCGACCTTTTTCGAGCTCTTGTCCGATGTCTCGTGTTTCCTCCGCAAAGCTTTTCGTAAGAAAGTATATATTTCGAAAAAGTATTTGTCGAAGAAAGTTCTCATTTTCTTCTTCGGACATTTTGAATGTTAACTTCGGCTTAACCATTTTTGACCCCAACAGTTAGCCTCCCAGCTCGTTAGAGTCGAGACTCTCTAACGTGAGGTTCTAGCGAGTGGCTTGGCAAGTTAGGTAAGTTAGGCAGAATTAATGGTTGAAAAGGTCTGTCTTAAGTGGTCTTCTCACTCTTCTAAGGGTAGAATGCGATAAGATTGGGGCTGCGCCTTATGACGACTGCCTATGTACCATTATTGAAGGGATCAAGCCTTTCGTAGCTCGTTTTGGAGTTAAGGTTCTTATGATTTGTTTTCCAGCGAGACCTTTACGGGCTAGTTTATATGTAGAGGTTATCAGGCATGTTGCTGCCGATGGCAGTTTATATGGGTGTAGAGGGAAGACTACGAGTTGTCATCTCGTAATCTAACTCTGTGTGAACTGCTATATCAGTGATCTGTTTCGAGAGACCTCGGGAAAACGGCGAGTTCACTGCTTAAGGAGAAGAAAGTCAGGAAGGCCAAATCTTCGGAGGTGCGTCAGCTTCAGCGTCAGATCGAGGGCGATGCAGCATTAGCGAGCCGCGGGATCCGAGAGGCCACAGACGCCAGACGCTCTTCGTTCTGAGTTTCAGGCTCGCTTGGCGAAGATCTCTGCCTTTCTGGGCTCCCTCGAGTGCATCCGGAACAGGGATTTTGCCTTGGCGACGATTGAGGGCGGGGTGGACGTGGTTCAGTCGTTCCAGAGTGAGACTTCTCCAACCTTAGAGGCCGAAGAGGCCCGACTGTCCGGCTGCAAGGGAGATTTAGCAGTCGTGGATGGAGATTTCGATCTCATCCTAGCTGACCTGAAATCCGCGTGCTTTCTTCCGACGTGTTCAGAAGGCCCAGAGGGGAAAGATCCGGCGCTTGGAGAAAGCGGAGGTGATGCGGCTCCAGGCTTGGATGAAGCGACAGGTGAAGAGGGAGCGTGAGTTCTGAGGATGACTTTGGTTAGATCTTTTGCAAGAGATTTTTTTTTTATATTTGATGTTTCGGCCTTAAATGGCCTTATTTCATATTTCGGGACTGGCCGTATGTGGCTTTGAATCCCTGCCGCTCTGTGGCTTTCTTTTTAGGACAAGACGATCAAGTTTCATTTTTCATAAGTTTACGTTTGGCGTGAAAGGAGGATGATGAGTTGTCGTCTCATATCCTTCTTCGATGTGAAATGTTTTGTTCGAGATCCGTTTCGAGAGTTTTTCCGCAAGATATAGATTTCACGGGATATCTGAAGATGTCGAATATAAACATAGAGGCGTGGTTTTGGGATCTCATATCTTTTGGATATCATGCCTGGAGATGTTAGAAACCAGTGCGCTGGGTTTATGGCAAGACCTAGGTTTACTTTCGGTTTTAAGATTTTGTGCGGTGACTAGCCGGCTATCGATTTATCTGTCGTGATTTTAACCTGATTCGTACCGATTTAAAGTCCGTGATAGGTTCTCGGCATACATGACTTGTTAAATATGAATCGAGCATCTCTCCGGAGACAATTTTTAAGCCAACCGGAAGTGCTGGACCAAAATTCCAGGTTTCTTTTATAGTGCTATTATCCTTGTGTCGGATGTACGAGAGTCATCTTCGTGAGATGGCTATGTCTATTTAGGACGTTCGAGAGTTCGATGTGATCAGCATCGGACTTGGCGGCAGATACCGTCGTTTGGAGTTTTTGCGCAAAATATGTGTTAAAATGTTCATCATTTTTTGACGGAGTGTCCGTTTTTGTCGTTCGAATGAAGTAACCCTCGAGGCATCTCTCGCGACGTCTCGCGATGCCAAAGGCTGCTTCTCCCTAACGGCTAATTTATTTCCAAATATCGAAAATGTTTTGCGGATAAAGAATAATTTGCTTGGTTAAGATATGTCGGAAACATCGAAGACATGGTCGGATGTTTTCGAATTTGAGAGTATACGAGTATACGTATCCACTCTCCCCCTCCCTTTTTAATGAGGGGGAACAGCTGAATTTGCCTTTCGACAAACTGCCTACGTACTCCTTGCGGAGATCAAGCCGTCTCGTAGTTCAGTGATTGCGGGTTGGTTTGTTTAGTGATAGTATTTTTTGAGTTGTATTGCGTTCCAGGTTCTAAGAATTTTTATGCCCTGCATGTTGGCTATTTCGTAAGAACCTGGTCGGACGACTTTTTCGATTTTATAGGGACCTTCCCAGTTTGCTCCGAGTTTTCCCGCGTTTCG
>NC_027756.1:12943177-12945213 GCF_000695525.1 Brassica oleracea var. oleracea | reverse complement strand
CAGAATGTACTTCCTCCATCACTTTTCTTGCTTTTTCCCCTTCCAGGCACGTCATGAGTGGTCCGGAGAATCTCCATTTGTAAATTTCGCCGTCCACTGTTACGTAGCGCGCGGCCTGTGTTCAGACTTTGCGGGCTGCCCATTTCTCGGTGGGCAGGTGTCCGTTGATAATGTAGTCTCGAATTGTCTGCAGCCATGGGGTATCGCAGCCGTAATCAGATTCCTCTGATTGCGGTTGTATCGTAACTTCTTTTTCCTCGTCATCTTGACCTCCTATGAGGTTGATGACGATTGGTGGTCCGATGCTCGGATGTTCGATGAACTCGACCGAAATTACTCTTTTAAGTCCTGGGTCAGAACTTGATGCTAAGGCCGCGAGAGAATCTGCCTGGACGTTTTCAGAACGGGGAATTCGCATAAGGGCAAAACAGTCAAACTATTGAGCTAGAGTTTGGACCAGTTTGAGATACGCGTCCACCCGTTCGTCCCTGGCTTCATACTCTCCGCTGAACTGACTTGCCACTAACTGGGAGTCGCAGTAAGCGTGGATGTTTCGTATCTTCAAGCCGTGAGCCAAACGCAGTCCTGCGATGAGTGCTTTGTATTCGGCCTCGTTGTTTGAGGCGTGGAATTCCAGCCTGAGTGATTGCTCTAAGATCTCACTCGTCGGAGATGTGAGGCGAATTCCGATGCCTGATCCCTGCTTGGATGAGGATCCGTCGACGTGGAGGAGCCAGGTGGAATTTGGTTCCTCGTTGATTATGGTCCATGTCGGTAGTTCGACCAAGAAGTCTGCAAGCACTTGTGTTTTTGCGCTTGTTCTCGGTCGGTACTCGATATCGTACTCGCTCGATTCGACCGCCCATTTGGCCAATCAGCCCGACTGACTCGGGCTATGCAGACTCGTCCGCAGGGGAAAAGTCGTGAGGATGACGATCATGTGGGATTGGAAATATGGTCTTAGTTTTCGGGCCGATGTTACGACCGCGCATGCTAATTTTTTCATTAGCGGGTACCTAGATTCGGCATCCAGCAAGGTTTTGCCTATTTAGAAAATAGGTTTCTGTTCGCCGCGTTCTTCCTTGATCAGGACGCCGGGTAAGACATCGTAGAAAGGCAGGCACTTGTCCGTTCATCGTGAAATAAATCGGTTAAGTGCCGTGACCCTACCGGTCAGCCTTTGGACTTCCCGCTTATTCTTCGGTGAAGCCATCTCGATCAGTGCGTTGATCTGTTTTGGATTAGCTTCGATGCCGCGGAATGTGACTAGGTAGCCGAGGAATTCCCCTGATGCCACGGCAAACCTGCATTTTGTCGGGTTGAGCTTCATGTTATGGGAATTTAACTGCGCGAAACATTCCTCGAGATGTGATACGTGATCCTTTGCTTGGAGGGATTTGACGAGCATGTCGTCGATATAAACCTCCATCGTTTTACCGAGTTGTTTAGAGAACATACGGTTCACGAGTCGTTGGTAAGTTGCGCCAGCGTTTTTGAGGCCGAAGGGCATTACCCTGTAGCAATAGGTTTCGCGATCCGTAATGAACGTAGTCTTGTCGCGATCGTCAGAGTTTATCATAATTTGATTGTAACCTGAGAAGGCGTCCATAAAAGACAGAAGTTCGTTACCCGCCGTTGCTTCTACTAATTGATCGATGTGTGGCAGAGGGAAACTATCTTTTGGACAGGCCTTGTCTAGGTCGATAAAATCCACGCAAACTCGCCATTTCCCGTTTTTCTTTTCGACTACTACGTGGTTAGCGAGCCAGTCTGGATACCTCACTTCCGTTATTGACTCGACTTTAAGCAATTTTTCGACATCGTCGTTGACTGCGGAAGCTCGTTCAGGTCCTACCTTCCGCCTTTTTTGTTTGACGGGTTTGAAAGTTGGATCGATATTTAGGGTTTGAAGGTCGGATCAATATTTTCGTGACACGTTGTGTTAATGTCGCTCCCTGGCATATCTTCCGCAGCCCATGCGAAAGTATTGAGGTTCTTTTTTAGACAGGTTATGAGCTCTGTCCTCAAAGGCTCGC
>NC_027756.1:12942404-12943002 GCF_000695525.1 Brassica oleracea var. oleracea | reverse complement strand
TTTGTTCTGCGGCGTAACACACCTGTGATACTCTTGGGTTTCCCCATATTACCTCGACTCCATTAGGGGTTGGGAACTTGAGGCAAAGATGGTACGTTGTTGGGATGGTACGCATGGTGTTCAACCATGGCGTTCCCATGATAACATTGTAAGATGCGGGACGGTCAACGACTAGAAACTCTATGACTCTTGTCACAGTTCCGGCTTTGACTGCGAGATTAATCGACCCATAGGCCATGGTTGTTTCTCCCGAAAGTCCCAGTAGTGGGCTAAGGTATTTCACGATTTCGGATTGATCGTTCTCCATTTTCTCGAGAGTATCCTTGAAGATGATATCGGCCGAATTTCCGGTGTCGATTAGCACCCTAGCGACGTCGACATCTCGGATCGTCAGCTCGATAACAAGGAGATCGTTTCGAGGTTTGGCTCGATCGACCATTGCTCTCCCTTGAACGGGATGACGTTTGCGCACGTCGAGTCTTGCATATCGTTCCTGATCGTTGAGTGGCTTTTGCGAGTTAGATTGATCCGTAGAGTCCCCTCCTTCTAGCGCCAAACTGTGGGAACCGAAATTCGCACTGTCGATTTCCGTTTAAAT
>NC_027756.1:12918194-12936463 GCF_000695525.1 Brassica oleracea var. oleracea | reverse complement strand
ATTTTGTCGGGTTGAGCTTCATGTTATGGAAATTTAATTGTGCAAAGCATTCTTCGAGATGTGACACGTGATCTCTTGCTTTGAGGGATTTGACGAGCATGTCGTCGATATAAACCTCAATCGTTTTTCCGAGTTGTTTGGAGAACATTCGGTTCACGAGTCGTTGGTAAGTTGCACCAGCGTTCTTGAGGCTGAAGGGCATTACCTTATAGCAATAAGTTCCGCGATCGGTAATGAACGTAGTCTTCTCGCGATCGTCGGGGTTCATCCTAATTTGATTATAACCTGAGAAGGCCTCCATGAAGGATAGGAGCTCGTTGCCCGTCGTTGCTTCTACCAATCGATCGTTATGTGGTAGAGGGAAACTATCCTTCGGACATGTTTTGTTTAGTTCGGTAAAATCCACGCAAACTCGCCATTTCCCGTTTTTCTTTTTGACTACTACAGGGTTGGCGAGCCAGTCTGGGTATCTTACTTCTGTTATTGACTTAACTTTAAGCAATTTTTTGACCTCGTCGTTTACTGCGGAAGCACGTTCGGGTCCTAGCTTCTGCCTTTTTTGTTTGAAGGGTTTGAACGTTGGATCGATATTCAGCTCGTGAAACGTTATGTTAATATCGATCCCTGGCATATCTTCCGTAGCCCATGCGAAAGTATTGAGATTCTTTTTAAGACAGGTTACGAGTTCTGTCCTCAAAGGCTCGCGGAGATTGTTACCACGGGTTTGCAACTTGGCTCGCGTTTTTTATCTAGGGCCGCGATGTTACGAGATTGCAAGAAGAGTTCTGCTGAATCCTGACTTCGCGTATCTTCGTTGGAGATCTTTTTCTCCACTTTTCTAGGAGAGATCTCGAGGACCGGTCTTTTTCGTTTTAGTTCTGCGGCGAAACACACCTGTGATACTCTCTGATTTCCCCATATTATCTCGACTCCGTTAGGGGTCGGGAACTGAGGCAAAGATGGTACGTTGACGGGATAGCACGCATGGCGTTCAACCATGATGTTCCCATGATAACGTTGTAAGATGCGGGGCGGTCAATGACTAGAAACTCTATGACTTTCATCACGGTTCCGGCTTTGACTGCGAGATTAATCGATCCGTAGGCCATGGTTGTTTCCCTCGAAAGTCCCAGCAGTGGACTGGGGTATTTTGCGACTTTGGATTGATTGATGCCCATTTTTTCGAGAGTATCTTTGAAGATGATATCGGCCGAGCTTCCGGTGTCGATTAGCACCCTAGAGACGTTGATATCCCGAATCATCAGCTCGATAACAAGGAGATCGTTTCGAGGTTTGGCTCGATCGACCATTGCTCTCCCTTGAACGGGATGACGTTTGCGCACGTCGAGTCTTGCATATCGTTCCTGATCGTTGAGTGGCTTTTGCGGGTTAGATTGATCCGTAGGGTCCCTTCCTTCTAGCGCCAAACTGTGGGAACCGAAATTCACACTGTCGAGTTTTGTTAAAATAAGGAAACTAGGTAAACCCTAATTACCCAGTGATCCCGGATATCTGCTAATACCACACGCCAAACAATCAGAACACAATAATGACAACGATAAAGTATAAGCGACAAAGTATAAATATCGTAAAAAGAGAGCAAAGAGAAGTCTTATTCCGAGTTTGCGTATGATGGTCGCTACGTAGCGACCGACCGGGACGAACGCTCGGTCGCTACATAGCGACCGAGCGGGAAGAACGCTCGGTCGCTACGTAGCGACCGAGCTTGGCTCGAGCTCGGTCAAGCCGCTACGTAGCGACCGAGCGGAACACGCGTTCGGTCGTGCGTAGCGACCCTTTTCGAGTTCTTGTCCGATGTCTCGTGTTTCCTCCGCAAATCTTTTTGTAAGAAAGTATCTATTTCAAAAAAGTATTTATCGAAGAAAGTTCTCATTTTCTTCTTCGAACGTTTTGAATGTTAACTTCGTCGTAACCATTTTTGACCCCAACAAGAAGAGTGATCATGGGCAATTTGCAATACCATGCACGGTGAAGGGTATTGAATTCTCACATGCCTTGTGCGACACAGGAGCATCAGTCAGCAGACCATCTAGGTTTGCAGGTGGAGCCTTCCAAGGAATTATTCACTTTTGTGGATTGTTCTCAGAGAAACTCAGGAGGAATTGTGAGAGACCTAGAGGTGCAGATTGGTAATGCCCTAGTTCCAGTTGATTTCCATGTCTTGGACATCAAGCTGAACTGGAACTCTTCTATATTACTTGGAAGAGCCTTCTTGTCAACAGTAGGAGCAGTATGCAACTTGCAAACCAACCGGTTGTGCCTAACGCTCATAGATCCTCATGTCCACTACAACCCTATTCCAGTCAAGAAGCGTACTACCCATCGACACTAACGTCGACGCAGATTAGTCAATTGGAAGTTGGGCAGATGATCGCCATCATGAGAGCTACGCAGTAGAGACAACATACCGTGATTAAGGAGCTGATGAACGTCATGAGGGTTTCACTTACGAAGAACTTCTCAACATGCAAAGATGCGATGAAACAGATCAGAAACGAGCAGAAGCAGCGTGGGAAAGAACATATTTCAGCCATCCGATCGACAGAGCCATTCCTCCATCGATCAACATCAATCCTTCAACATTGCTCGACATCAACCACACAACATCGATCGACAGCCGTCCAAAACCAAAAACCACCGTAAGCGAAAAAGATAAATTTGATAACCAGTATCTAACTCCAGATAAATTTGGTATTTTCAAGGACCCAGATGGCTACGCGAAAGCAATAGATGAGCGTACACTGCACGTACCTCGAGAGGATATTGCAGACATCCTTCAGACAGCCAATGAGGCAGACAACCTCTACATGCAACAACGCACTATTACAGAACACCAGCAGAAGGTTACAAAGGAGTTTTATAACACAGCTGGTGACATAGATAAACGCTTCAAACAGAAGTCTTGACACCCTACTCGGCCATCGATCGACGTTGACGTCCCAACATCGGTCGACAGACGTCCTGAAGTTGGCAGAAGAGCCTTGATATTTTCGGTACTAGAAATTCTACTGGGAAGAGAAGGATGAGTATGGAATCAACAGAGATGATCAGGGATACACCAGATGTAGATGGACACACCATTCGTGTTCATAACAATGATATCAGAAGACTGCTGGAAAGAGCTTCGAGAGATGAGCACAACTACATATGTCTTCTAGAACATGCTAGCTCATTCACACAAACCAAGCTAGTACCAGAAATCTACACTAAGGACGAGATCAATGAGATGTTCTATGGAATCTGTGGAGAACAAGAGAATAACAAAGAAGACTTCCAGATGAAGCTTAATGGAGTTTACTATCCATTGAATGATAGTATCAGTTGGCTAACTACTTTCATGGAAGAGATGAGGCAAGATATAGCCAGAATTCAGCGTGCGACCGACGTGTCTCGCTCTACATCGATCGACAGACATCGATAGGCATCGATCGACAGTCGCTTACATGCATCGATCGACAACCACGTACCAGCATCGGTCGACGACAATCCACCACACTCACATACGATGAAGTCTCAACCATATTTTCACACTAGGGAAGAGATAGATTAGTTAGTAGAAGGTATCTACAGGGCTCTGAAAACTACATAAGAGAGGCTTGATAGGAGATGTGATGACATATATTTCCCAATGGATCTTAGCATTAGTGCTTTGACTTCCCAGATTGAAGCTATTCAAGGGGAATTAGTGGTGATTCAGAGTTACATTGCCCGTCGACCAGAAGCATCAGCATCGATCGACAGATGCAACAATAAATCGACCGACACTCACAGACAGACATCGGTTGACGACACTACAAAGCGAGGGAGGCTAGTACAAAATGTGACATCAGACATGTTTGACACACACAACCATGGAGAGGAGATCTTAGCTGACACATACGCCACATTTATGAGACATCAGTTCCATCTTGAGAGTCGTGGAGATAGATTACAGAAGATAGAAGATGCAACTACAATAATGGAGGACTGATGGCACAGAGTAGATGAAGCAATGCGAGACTTCACTGGTACATGGTTCAACAAGTGCAAAGAAGAGATGGAGACTTGTTTCCCAACAAGTGCCAGCTTTCAACATAACTAGCCCAAATCACCTCCAAAATCTAGCTAAATGACTATAATAAAGCGCTGAGTGGGAGACAACCCACTGTTAGGTAATATTTATTTGGTTTTTATTAATCTACTATTTATGTTGGTTTTTAATTATTGCATGTCATAAAAAAAAGATCCGAGTAGACGATTGCCGTGAGTCGACCGACGAGACACTATCGACATTGATCGACATAGCATCACCTGTCGCGACTGATATCAACATCCTTACATCGGTCGACATACATTCCGGTCTGGTATATCGTTATAACTTGTTACATTACGTACTTGTGATTTAATTATCACCATAACTCCGACTGAGTTTGCACTGGGGACAGTGTAGTTTAAGTCTGGGTTGAGGTTTAATGATATTAGTTTATTCATGAATTTTAAAAATATTTTCAAACATAAAGTTTTTATTGAGTCAAGAAAGGGATAATGAGCTTATTAGATTTTTGCTTGTTATCTAACCACTCTTTATCACCATTCTAGAACTTACTGATTGCAGATAGTAATAAAGATACTAAAGTGGATCAACTTGTCAACTATGTTACACTTGCTGAGATTGTTTAAAAGAACCAAAGCTGACCTCCAACACTAAACTTGACATAACTGCTTGTCTTGGGGCTTGTTATACATGGGATCGGATTCTTCAAACACGTATGGAAGGTGAACCCTTGTGTATATAGATTTATCACCCTTTCTCTCTCTCTATTTTCGAAATATAGATATTAAAAAAAAAATTATTATAAATATATATATATACACATATCTATTAGAGATTTATTAGGAAGGGATTCGAACATGACTTGGTGGCTACAACCAATAAGGCTTGCTTCATAAGAATTCTATAGGTAAAAGATTAGAACAAGACTTGGTGGCTACAACCATTAAAGCTTGCTTCACAAATAATCCTAGGATATAAGTCAAAAAGAAGTGAATAGGACTTGGTGACAACCACCATTAAGGCTTGATTCATGGAAGCCTGTTCAATCTTAGTCAATTTGCAAATATAAGCAGACTTTGACTAAGAGAGAAAATTAGTAAAGAGAGAGGCATGAGTGGTTTGGAGATAAGTGATGGTTTTTGAATATTTTGGAGATATTTGGAGTAAGCATCCGAGATGACCATCGAGCTCGACCATCAATCGATATTGAGGAACAAATATCTATCGATGTTCACATCAGAACCTGTTTGGTCACAGCCGACTTGAATCCCAAGTCTTCACCAATTTACAAGATTACCCCTGACGAGTTTTAACCTAATTATATAAGCTTTGCCACCATGTTAGAGCCAAAATGTGTTTTCTTGTGTTTCTAGTTTTACTATTATCAGCAAAAGGTTTTTAGGATTTTGATAGATTGGAAAGAAGATCCAAAGTTATATTTGTGATTGGAACTCCATTGATATCTATTTACTATTCTAATGAAGTTTTCTTACTTAATTGATGTTATGAATTTTGCTTGGCCATGTCTGAGTAGTTCCATTGTTAGATTTTAGGGTTTAAATAGGTTATGAGGGATTATCCCCAACTATAGATTGCTGAGTTGTGATAATAATCATTAGGATTGTCATTAATGTATGATTCTAGATTAGCTACCTAGAACTTGCCCTAGGATTGTTAGATAAAAGCGATAGATTCATTCTCATCCTGAAACCATTCTAATTGAGCTAAGTTTCTTGCTAAGAGTAAGGCGAGAGCTGATCTAGTGAGCTTAGTGAACATCATTCAACCCGCGCATAAAGCTTAACTAGAAGCCGCGTTGATCGATATACATATTGGATAATCGATCGACGGGGTGAAAGATGTATCGATCGATATCCCTATAGGATAATCGATCGACACTTGCTATTGATCGAACACATTTGTTTGGGTCATTAGATCTAGTTAATAGACAAGTCGAGAAACGCGAGAGCTGACTGACTTGTTGCTTAGTAGTTGAGCTCTACATTATCATGCATACAACTCATTAGGCATCTGTAGGATTATAATTCCATGTTTCCTTAATAAAAACCTTAAGTCTAGCTATTTTCTTTTAAGCACCAAAACCTCAACCAATCAATGGAGCAATTACTTCCTCAACAAAACTGCAAATTTACATTTTAATCATTAAACCATCCAACTTAACAAATCCCATTAGATTTATTAGGTTCCCGAGCTCCTTGTGGATTCGATCCCTAGATACTACAATTGAACCTCTTATTTGAGAGAGTAAATTCACTCTTTAGGGTAATTTGAGTGACATCAACTGGAAAAGCACAAGTGTCTTTGTGTTTTTCATTGGAGAATCTGCTTTCACATGGATGTCAAAGAAGCAACCAATTGTCACTCTTTCTACTTGTGAAGCGGAGTATGTGGCAGCTACTTCATGTGTTTGCCATGCTATTTGGTTACGGAACTTACTAAAGGAGTTGAACCTACCACAAGAGGAGCCAACGAAGATCTTTGTGGATAACAAGTCGGCAATAACATTGGCAAAGAATCCAGTCTTCCATGATCGGAGTAAGCACATCAATCAAGTAGCTGATATCTTCACCAAGCCACTCAAGCGGGAAGACTTTGTCAAGATGAGGAGCTTACTCAGAGTAACCAAATCAAGTTTAAGAGGGGGTGTTGAAAAGTAAACTTGATTTGGGTTAAGCATTATTGGGCTAGTCATGTGTTGATCCAAAACCTTAACCCAAATTCTAGAATAATCTTTCATCTCTTTAAGTTAAAAAAAATCTAGATATAGAAAAATCTAGATAATTATAATAAAAAAATTTAGATATTATGTTAGAATTATCTAGATTTAGGATTAAAATATTTGAGATATTTTTGTATTATGGAGGCTATAAATACCTCCACTTCCCTTCATTTTGTATCACCAAGAAATTATCCAAGCTTGTAAGAAACTTCCATGTAATAAAAAATCTTCTTAAGTTATAAAAAGCTTTCTTCTTCAAACAAAACACTTTCTCTTCAAACACTTAAACACTTTCTCCATCTTAACAAAGTTTTTCATTCCAACAGAACTTTGGACTGGTAAGCAATCTGAGTTCGAATATAGCCCTACGCGGTAGGCCTGAGACTTTTATCCGAGATCCGGATTTGATCGAGATTAGATCCAGATCCGATCCAAAAATCCGGATATCTGGAGGGGCAGAATCCGGATCCAGATACTAAAATGTTGGATCCGTCAAAGCCGGATCCGGATCCGGATATCTTGATATTTTAGTCCGGATATCCGGATCCATAAGTTTTATTAATAACTATTTTAAAAATAGTAATATCTATATATAAAAACTAATTTTATTTAATATATTTTTATTTTTATAATAGTATACATTAATTTTATGTAAATTTTGTAATATTATACATAGAAATAATTAAAAATATTATATATATATATATTTAAATTATTGTTAATATTTTATATATATATTAATATTATTATTTTTATTTATTTTAAGTATCTAGATCCGAATCCGGATATCCGCCGTATATTACATTTTTTAGAAGGACATTACACGCCCGGATATCCGAGAACTCCGGATCCGGATAAAGATAATAAAATTATGGATCTGTCAGATAAAGATCCAAATCCGGATACTTTAAAATAGTCCGGATATCCGATTCCTCCTAGACCTACTACGCGGATCCAAACTCGTCGTTTAGTGTTTATTTAAACTAAAAAATTATGAATAATGAGAAAAACGAAATAGACGAAGTTCATGAATCTGACATATATCCCCTCGTGATTTAATCTAACTCGTATGATTTGATGTGTCGTAAGCCACGTTTTCAACCACTCATATGGCATAAAACAATTGACTAAAACTCTGACCACTACAGGAATAGTGACAATAGTGTATAATTTTTTATTATTAGTGATGTGTAGGGCAATCTAAACGAAACTTTTATACGTGTTATTTCGTAATCGTATAGATAGTCCATAAGTTAAAGACTATTATTTGTGGGGGTTTAGTGGTCAACCTCGAATTGCAGTCAATAGTCATCGGTATAAATCTAGCAGACGTTTTAACATTATAAAACTTTGTGACTGACTGACTGATGTTAAAACCCAAGAGAAAAAGTATTAAAAAAAAAGTTGGCTTATGATACTAGCTTATTGATAGAACGATGAAATTCATGTACATAAGTTGGCTTATAAATAATCCCTGACAAAACTATTTGGATTATACAGAGATCAAGGGGCATAAGCCGAGTATGTAAATATAAATTATCACATTGAGAGTTTTACTTAGACATAAACAATATATAATAGATTTGGAATATAGTCCATTTACTGCCAATTAATTTTAATTTGGAAAGTTATAACATTTAACATGGTATCAAAACCCCTAAATTTAATTCTAAAAAAGGTTAGTACATCGATCTGCACTCTTATAATTGCTCTCAGATCCAATAATAATAATATGCAAGATTAATGATTAAAAGAGCTATTATTTCGAAAGAATGTATTAAGATTATGTAGAGATTAAACCTTAATGTTTAAAAAGTGTGTGAATATAAAATTTTTTTTTTGGAAAAAGTGCATGGGTCCGAAGCCGCCATCCGCCCCAATGTCAAGGTTAAAAAACACTTTGCAAAAACATGGCCATGGACCCATGGTGGTACATTTTAAAAAAAAAATAGCTGGTGCACGGTTGATGTAACTTCTTGTTATTTATAGAATATTTGTTAATTTAGTTTGTGGAACTTTTTTGGGAGTAACAAGATTCTATAAATAAAATAAGAAGATATCTTTGTTAACCCAATAAAACAATTAGGCCGCCTGACTTGTGTCGAATAATGCATACTTCATCTTTTACGATAAAAGGTGTTTATTATTGCAAGATCGAGATTTATTCTTTAGTATTTTGTAATAATGCTGCTTATCACTATCCATATTCAAATATGATAGAAAATGTATGTTTGAGTATTGATGGTTGTTTCCATTTATTTTTTTTTGTTAAAGAAGATAACGTAGTAAGTATACACCTAAACTACGTAGATGCATAATCACAAAACACAACGCACACTATAAATTTTTTACTAGAGAATTAATTCTTGCATATTTTTAGGTAAGGTTTTACATATTTTCATTCTTTTTCACTAGTTATAATTAGTTCATTTATTGTATTTTCTAAATAACCCAACATCATTTATTACAGAAATACAAAATATAATTTATCTATTTTAGGTGTTTTATTACATTTTACATTTTTTTCTGTTTTAACTATTTCATTAATTATTTTTTCATAATAATTCGACATATTTTATTTTGCATGTTAACCATAAAAATTCGATATATTTTAATAAATTATTCTATTTGTGACAATAATTCAAAACGGTTAAGAAAGAGTTTTTTTTAAAAAAAATTGTTTATAAAATTAGTTAAACATGGATATTCGGGTATACGATTGGGTAAATGTTGTCTTTTCGGATATTAGATTTTTGAGTTTGAAATTAGTCTCCGTTATGATATTATAGAATTTCTGATGTGTAGGAACCTAAAAATATCAAAAATAACCTATGTGTCTGAAATGAGTTAAGGATATTTGTACAAAAAGTAACTATATTGTCTGATTCAGTTTGAGTATTTTGTATCCAAACTAAAAATAACTTAAATAACAAAATAACCAAAGCAATCATATTATCCGATTCAATTCGGGTGATTATAATGTTTAGAAATCTAAAAATATTCAAATAACCAATATAAAATTAATTTTAAGGTGACACATATAGAATATATAACACTAATTATGCAAAACAAATACTCTCTCTGTTTCACAAAGAATGTCATTTTATGTTGTTTTCATGTTTTACAAAAGGTGTCATTCTACATTTTCATGCAACATTATACATTAAATTTATTTTGAATAGCCAATATATTTTTATTTAAACCATTTTCATTTAATTAAGCATACATTAAATAAATACATTATAATTTATTACTCCCACTGAATACAAATATATGATGTTTAAGTTTTTTCACACATATTAAAAAACAATAGATATACTCTTTTGGTTATTACTTTTTGATTTTATCAATAAAGTTTCGTCATTCATAATTTCGTGTTTAATTTATGTTTCTTTTTAAAGAGAAATGAATTAAGTATATCATAAAACATCATAGATTTGTATACAAAATAAAAAGGTAGAATATCATACATTTGTATACGGAGGGTGTATACAAATTTTTTAATCTCTCTGAAATGTGTTAAAACGTCCACACGGATCTGAGGATCAATTTCTAGTAGACATTTGCCCGCAGACACACACATACATGGATGCATAAACTTAATTTTTTTTTTCTAAACCTAAATTGTTTAGTAAAGAGTCAAAAAGTCGCTTATGGTTGCAAATAAAACGTAATGTGGGCATTGGCTATTTTTTTACTAACATAATTATGAATGTAAAGTCTACCATTAAACACATAACGAATGTGTAATGCAAAAAAATCGTTGGGTGAGAAAAATATATGTATCTTTTTTGTCAAAAAATATGTATTTAATTCTTTGTATTTAGAATGGCCATTGTATTTATATATTTTGAATTGTATATATATCTTCGATTCCAATATATAAATACATGTAGCTATATAATATCTTCTTATTAATATCCAAATTTGTTTTTGATTAAATTTTTAATGTGCCTTATCAAATTTTGTCAAATGTTTTTTTCCAACAAGATATATTGCTAGAAGACATGTGTAAGTGTGATAAAAAGGACCATAAATTACTAAGAATTAAAATTATACTAATACTTATTATGAAATTGATATTCGTAAGAAAATGTTTAAATACATTATTTTATAAATTTAAAACATAATTCTAAAACCATAAAATATATAGTTTGATTAATATAAACGGAACAGATCAAACTTTGAAATCTAAATGTTTTGTCGCACATTAAATTGAAGCAGAATGAAATTAAACTAATGATTAAAAAATTATATCCCGCGCTTTTAAAGTGCGAGTAAAAATTTAATATATTATTAAAATATATTATTCATGATTATGTAAGTACCAAAATTTAGACAATTATTGAGAGAAACAAAAAAATATAAAACACACATGAGTCTAGAGTCGCCCAAGAGAAAAGTAAGGAGCAGCCACGACCGGAGTCTTTCTTCGCACTTTGGTCAACGTTTTCGAGAAGATAGGGAAAGACGAGAGAGTGACATTCTTGTGAACTATATATATTACCTTGCAACAACTAGTAACTAATTAACCAACACAGTTGGCCTAGTGTTAGTTGAGGACCAGATCCAATACGCTCTCTGCAGGTTCGACTTGCGTTGGCCACCCGGACCTTAACCCTGCTAATTTCTGGGGTAGAAATCACGTGGCTGCTGCGGACCTCGTGGGATTAGTCGGTTGACCTCGGTCGCCTGATCCCCACGGATATCAAAAAAAAAACAACTAGTAACTAATCTAATAAATTTTTATAGTGTATAAACATACGATGGCTTATGGTTGTGATATTCTGTTTGGGTGCACTATGACTTAAACATTATGTTCAATAAAGCTAAAAGTGTAGTTAAGTAACATACAATATAAACTCAATAAAATAACATTCAATAAATTAAAAATATAAATTAATCAATTGTTCAATTTTATTTTAAATTTTAAAATATAATATAATTTAATAATATAAAAATAACACTTTTAGAAGAAATTAGGTAAATATATGATTTCAATAAAATTATAATCAACAATTACCATATATATTGCTCATCAACCCTATATTTCTTAAGTGAAATTATCATATTTTAAGGACATTGATGGTTTAAGGATCAAGATCTTCCAGTTTGGTTCACAGAGTCAGTATGAATCTGTATAAGTTGATGATAAAAAAAAAGGACACTGATAGAACCAGAAGCAGCAATCCTTATTGAAAGTATCTCGTTAAGTCAATGTTCTACGGTGGACAGATAAATATGTTATTTTACACAGTCTAGAATATATACGGTTAAAACTGAATGTGAATTGGAACATCTCTATCTAGCAAGGCTGGTCTTAGGAAAAACCGGATGAAAATTCGCCTAGAGTCCCCAACTATTTTGAAAAATATTACATAGACATATGCCTCCAAATTTATAGAAAAGGCCTTCAATTTTTTTTTTTTTAATTGAAATCTTAACTAAATCGCCTATGGCCTCCAAAATCTCTGGACCGTCCTTACTATCCAGACAACCACTAGTTTTCAGGCCTAATACTAAGACCCTTCGGGTACACGCATGGAAAATAAAATGTTCCCCAAGGGTAAGGTATTTTTTGGCAAATTATTCAGGTTGTTTACTGGTCAGGAAGAATCTTCAATCAAGAGGAATAGAATGTGATTTCATTGTCAAAGATATAGAGCAGAAGAAGAATCAATAAATCATATTTTTTTTGAATGTCCATCCGTTGTTCAGATCTAGATGTTATCAAGGATACCCACGCACCCATGTAGCTTCTTTTGCAGTCAGTTTTCACGAACATGGATTATTAATTTTGGAGGATTACGTCGCACTAAAGATGCACAATTCGCCTGGATTCTTTAGTACATCTGGAAAGAGCAAAACGATAAGATTTTAAATAGAATTGATAGAGATCCAAGATACATTGTAACTTGCGGAAACAGAATTAACATTGTGAAGGAAGCCAAATCTCATTAGAGTAGAATGGAACCCAACCATTCAACGAATCAGAGAAAATTTCAATGAATCAGAGAACTTTCGAGATCCCACATGTATCCAAGACTCAAAACACAAAGTCATACAGTCTTGCACGTGGAGTTAGATGTCAACCAACCTACTTCGTTTTCATAGACATTGAATCCTATATTTAGTTAACAAAGTCTTAACCGAGTCTTTTTATGCTGGTAACCAAAAATACCATCTACAAATCTTACATAAATTTTTATAAAGAATTTAAAATAATGTTTGTTTTATTTTTATTTTTATTATAATAGTTTAGTGTTATTTTGTAAAAGTACATTGAAAACACATTTACATTCTAAATTGTTTTATACATAAAAATGAAAAATAATAAGAAAGAGATTAAAATACATCTATCAAATTTAATAAATATATAATACAATAAAAATACTTTAATATTTAATATAAAAATATTTTAAATATATAAATATATTTAAATTATTATAATAATAAAATATCATAATTTTAACACTTATAAAACATTTACTGTATGGTATTATATAGGGTACTCTCAAATGGATTGAATTAGATTTTGTATAAAACGTATTGTTGATGGGATACAAGATTACGGGTGCCAATTTTATATTTATTCAGAATAAAATAATTTTTGTTAATCAAGTTTATGTTAATATGCTTAAGTTGTAGATATTTAAAGACGCCATTGATATTATATTTTGAATTTTTTTTTCAAATTGAGTTTGTGAATATTAGTTAGATTTTACTTTGCATATATTATTTGATATTACATACTTTAATCATGAAACATCAAATCAAAGTATTTGTTGATTTGTCAGATCGAATTTGAAGGAATTAAAGGTAAATTGACTCATCAAAAGGTGGCGGATCAAGCATATTATCAAACAAGCCACCTTGTAAATTTGGTAGTTTATATTCCGTTTGAACCGAGAATTGTCGGAAACAAGTAAAAGAGACGAGAACTCGTCGGTGGATCAAAACAAAGACGTTTATTAGATCAAAGAATGTTTAGTCGGTTTACAAATAAGGAAATATGCGGTAGAAAGCAAATCGATGAAAGTTAGTTCGCCGGGAAATACAAGTCGGCGAGAAAGAAAAATGAAACTTTAGTTCTAGCCGCCGAAAGTATGTGTAGGCGATTTCAAATTCTCTTTTCGCTGCTTCTACCTCTCCTTATGTAGACGTCTAGTCGATGACCTAATTCGCCCTCATTCAATGGGCTTTCCATTCGTTGGGCCGAGCTATCGGGCCTCTGCGTCGAGCCGTCGAGTCGACTACTTTCGGTCGCTCGTTCGATCGACTAAAAGCAGTCTCGAGACGGTCTATAAACTGGCAAACCGAGTCTCTTTCCTCTGATTGTGGCCAGGCTAGCTATTCTGTGGGCCTTGTGGTAGGATATGATCCATACTCAACATATTTCATACGAAAACATGTAGATTTAGATTGTAGTACTCGGATATTTAATAACTAGCCAAAAATAATCCATTGGAGTGTTTATTGTTATGAACAATGTGGATTGCTAGTAACCATATCAAGGAAGAACGGACCGCGTCCAGGCCCAATGTCCAAGACCGCGTCCAAGAAGGAGAGAGAGGCGGCTAAAGATTAGACCGTCTATAGTATATGATGATTTCCTTTTCTCTTCAAGTTTATCTTTAAGTAGATTTCCTATTTCCTTTAGGATAATGATTTGTACTCTTTCCATTTATCTATTCCTTGTAATCCCTATATAAGGGAACACTTTGATTGAGTAATGAGAACATACGATTTCCCCTATTGTTCACAACACGTTATCAGCACGATAGCCTCTATGAAGATTTTGTAGACACATAAATGAACGACCTTGATTCTGTCGGAACAATTCGCAGACAATTAATTTGATGATTGGAATAAAAATAATGGAAGAGCAGGTCAAAACGACCATGGCGAAAGTGAAAGCCATTTATCCTGAATAATACTTCTTCCACGGCCATATATCTATGGCAGGTTAGTACTATTTTAGATATGAACAGGGGTGAATCTAGAACAAAATTCAATTGGGTGCATTGTTGTTATAAAACTATAAAAGTGACACAATGAAGAATTGAACTAAGAGTTGATTATGGGTGCACAACCCATTTTTTACCATCTCATCCAGGTAAGTTTTAATAATTCTATACACAAAAGATTACATATTAATAGTTTGGTGCACGTGCCCACATTCCCATTAACCTGTCTACCCCCCCTGGATATGAATCTATTAACGATGAACTTCATCTTCTTCCCTTTTCCCTGTTTTTGTTCCTAGAGATGTTTACACTGGGAGGCACTTTGTGTCTTTTGTTAACACTAAAAGACACTTTGTGGTTAGGGGACACTTTCCTTAGACATGTGTTTTTTGGTGGGAACATCCTCTCCCCTAATAAACCGTTGAGGGCCTTTTTGTCAACCAAAAAAACACATGTCTAAGGAAAGTGTCCCCTAACCACAAAGTGTCTTTTAGTGTTAACAAAAGACACAAAGTGCCTCCCAGTGTAAACATCTCTAGGAACAAAAACAGGGAAAAGGGAAGAAGATGAAGTTCATCGTTAATAGATTCATATCCAGGGGGGGTAGACAGGTTAATGGGAATGTGGGCACGTGCACCAAACTATTAATATGTAATCTTTTGTGTATAGAATTATTAAAACTTACCTGGATGAGATGGTAAAAAATGGGTTGTGCACCCATAATCAACTCTTAGTTCAATTCTTCATTGTGTCACTTTTATAGTTTTATAACAACAATGCACCCAATTGAATTTTGTTCTAGATTCACCCCTGTTCATATCTAAAATAGTACTAACCTGCCATAGATATATGGCCGTGGAAGAAGTATTATTCAGGATAAATGGCTTTCACTTTCGCCATGGTCGTTTTGACCTGCTCTTCCATTATTTTTATTCCAATCATCAAATTAATTGTCTGCGAATTGTTCCGACAGAATCAAGGTCGTTCATTTATGTGTCTACAAAATCTTCATACCTCTGTCAAAATTGGAGGCTTGTTGTGAACAATAGGGGAAATCGTGTGTGCTATTATTACTCAATCAAAGTGTTCCCTTATATAGGGATTACAAGGAATAGATAAATGGAAAGAGTACAAATCATTTTCCTAAAGGAAATAGGAAATCTACTTAAAGATAAACATGAAGAGAAAAGGAAATCATCATATACTATAGTCGGTCTAATCTTTGGCCGCCTCTCTCTCCTTCTTGGACGTGGTCTTGGGCTTGGGCCGGACGCGGTCCGTTCTTCCTTGATATGGTTACTAGCAATCCACATTGTTCATAACACTCCCCCTTGGATGCTATAACCATATGGGCTCGTATCATGCACGATGTTGCCTCGTTAAAACCTCTCTAGGAAAACCAAAAACCCAAGGTGGGAAAAATGGAAACCATAGACAGGAAAAATAGTAAAACGCATTATATCCCCCCTGATGAAGGCATCACTAAATATCCTTCAGCCGGCGCATCCCTATCTGATGAACCAGCGTCCTGAACGTTGAGGTTGGCAGAGACTTGGTGAAGAGGTCGGCTGAGTTGTCACTGGATCGAACTTGAACTACCTGAACCTCCTTTGCCTTCTGCAAGTCGTGGGTGAAGAAGAACTTGGGCAGGATGTGTAAAACTCTAATCTCGTTCTTAGTTCAATCAAGAACTCAATTGATTCCTCTTGAAACCTAGACGTTCTCAGATCACGTTCTCAGCTCAGAAGAACCGCCCAGCTTGTGATCAAACCCGTGACGCGATCGACCCGAGACGACCCGATCTCCGCGCAGCTCGCAGCCGAGACGCCTCCAGCCCGCGATCGTTCCATCCGCGACCCGATAGGAGGCAGCAAGCGTCCATTCTTCTCAGCTCGATGTTTTATCCATTCTCAGGTGGTCCGGTTTTAAATCCCCTACGAAACAAAGGTATAAACATAATCTGAGAACCTAGAACAATAAGAACCCTAATCCCATCATTATGGAAACAATGTCTTGATGAAACCCTAAAAGAAACCCTAAGATTAAAATCGACAATCTCCTAAACTAGAAACATAAATCGATTCCAATTAGAATCTGATTGTATGATTGATTGATTAAAACTGAAACATGGCAAACCCTAATCAAGGAATCGAAAACCCTAAACCCTAAAGAAGCTAGAATCCGATTTTAAGATTGATCTTGCTTGTTTGATTTCTTGCTTGATTTGAGGTTTAGGATTGTTGGATTGTTTGAAATAATTTAGCTAAGTATACAAATACTTAAGGCCTAGAAACCTTAAACATAAGGTTGATAGAATTTAAAAGATTGAAAACCCTAGGTATTATAAGAGAAGTAAGAATAAGTTTGATTGCTTTACATAAATCCGAACATGGTATTGCATTCATAACTGATTGTAACAAGATCGACCAACATATAGATCACACGAATTTAGGTTGACTGCATTAGTAAACCTATATAGCCGTGTGGCTCATGATTGATAGCACCATGGTCGATTAGTATTGTTTTGAATATCATAAATGCGTAAGACGTGTTGTGGCCAAGCTTGCTTATTATCATGCGGCCACCTGATCACATTATGAACCTAAAATTTATATGATAATGTGATTCAGATGTCGAAAATAGCAAACAGAGACTACGCAGCCCTTAATCTCTCCGGAGACAATTACTTGCAGTGGGCACTAGATACAAGGATCAGTCTAAAGTCCAAGGGACTCGGTGATACTATCACCGAGGACAACAATGAGAATGAAAAGAATAGATACAGGGCCATAAGCTTTATGCGCCATCATCTCATTGAAGGTCTTAAAGATCAGTACATGACAATTGAAAATCCACTAGATCTTTGGAATGCTTTAAAGCATAGATATGATCACCAAAAGATGGTGTTGCTTCCAAAGGTAAGGCACGACTTGATGCACCTAAGATTCTTAGACTATAAGTCAGTGGATGAGTACAATTCAGCCTTGTTCAAGATAGTTTCAATACTAAGTCTTTGTGGTGAAGAAGTATCCGATATGATGATGCTTGAAAAGACCTATACGACTTTCAATCAGTCGAATTTTGTATTGCAAGAGCAATATAGAACAAAAGGTTTTGCCACATATACTGATCTGATCTCGTGTCTACTCTTGGCCGAGGCAAACAATGAGCTCCTAATGAAGAATAGTGGAGCCAAACCGGCCGGGACAGCACCATTACCCGAAGCCCATGAGGTTGAAAAGAAGGATCCCAAAGAGACCTACTACACCCAAGACAACAGGAAACCATACGGCAATGGCCGTGGTGGATACAAGAGGCGTAGGTGTGATAATCAGAATGGTCGAGACAACTACTCAACCGGCCAAAAAGGAAACCACAATAACCGTGGTCGTGGTTCCAATTACGGTCGGGGGCGTGGACGTGACAATCAGAACGGTCGAGACAACTACTCAACCGGCCGAAAAGGAAACCACAATAACCGTGGTCGTGGTTCCAATTACGGTCGGGG
>NC_027756.1:12916882-12917180 GCF_000695525.1 Brassica oleracea var. oleracea | reverse complement strand
GGAGAAGTAGTGAGATACAAAGCACGGCTTGTAGCACAAGGATTCTCACAAAGACCAGGAATAGACTATGAGGAGACTTACTCCCCTGTGGTGGATGCAACTACATTAAGATATCTAATCAGTCTGGCCGTGAAAGAAAACATTGATTTACGCCTAATGAATGTAGTAACTGCATACTTATACGGACCACTGGATAATAAAATACATATGAGAGTTCCAGAGGGTATTGAGCTCAAAGATAAGAAAGGTTCTCGAGAACAACATTGCATTAAGTTGAATAAAGCCTTATATGGTTTAA
>NC_027756.1:12916295-12916786 GCF_000695525.1 Brassica oleracea var. oleracea | reverse complement strand
AAAAGCAAGGGCTATGTTATAATGTCAGTTTATGTGGACGACCTGAATATAATAGGAACCCCTGGAGAGATTTCCCAAACCGTAGAATGTCTAAAGAAAGAATTCGAGATGAAAGACTTAGGGAAAACTAAGTTATGTTTGGGATTACAGTTTGAGTATAAAGAGAATGGCATCCTTGTGCACCAAGAAACTTATACAGAAAAGATACTCAAGCAATTTAATATGGACCAGGCTCACCCCTTACCGTGTCCTATGGTCGTAAGGTCCTTAGACATTGAGAAGGATCCATACGGACCTAAGAAACCGGACGAGGAAGCACTCGGATCGGAGGTGCCTTACCTAAGTGCCATTGGAGCCTTAATGTACTTGGCTAGTCATACTAGACCGGACATAAGCTTTGCCGTGAGCTTACTATCTAGATTTGGTTCATGTCCGACCTTAAGGCACTGGAACGGAGTGAAACATCTGTTCAGGTATCTGCAAGGAACAAA
>NC_027756.1:12908348-12915349 GCF_000695525.1 Brassica oleracea var. oleracea | reverse complement strand
TGTTATGAACAATGTGGATTGCTAGTAACCATATCAAGGAAGAACGGACCGCGTACAGGCCCAATGTCCGAGACCGCGTCCAAGAAGGAGAGAGAGGCGGCTAAAGATTAGACCGTCTATAGTATAGGATGATTTCCTTTTCTCTTCATGTTTATCTTTAAGTAGATTTCCTATTTCCTTTAGGATAAAGATTTGTACTCTTTCCATTTATCTATTCCTTGTAATCCCTATATAAGAAAACACTTTGATTGAGTAATGAGAACATACAATTTCCCCTATTGTTCACAACATTTATTTGATTGTGTTTTTTGATTAGATTATCTTACATAATATCAGTATCATCGTGTAATATTTTTGAACTTTGATTAGATATGATGCGTCTGGTCATCCGTAAACCTCTTACGTGAGATGGAAACACGAATTTTTATGATTTTTCTTTTTGCTTTTTGGATTATGACTTTCAATTTAGGATGATCTTTTTTTTTTATTACAAGAGCAAAATCTTTGACTGATGTAGTGATGTTACATGCATTACAAGTGAGATTATTTGAGGAATTTTTTTTTTTGTCATCGATTAGATTTGAGGAATTTGTATCATTAATATGAATTTAAGGGAAAAAATCACCTCGAATAATTTTTTCTTCTCCTCGAATAGTTAGGTAGTATGCATACTTATTCTTATATGTTTGGCTTAACGAGCAATAGAGACGATGAACTTTTCAAATTCGGCATCTTGAAGATGACTACAAGTCTACGAGCTATAGTAATAGTTTCTTTTTTCAACAACTATTCATTCGATGTGGTTGTGATTCGAACGATGTCGTGTATTAGACTCCTTACTTGTAGACCTTCCTCGTTATTTCCAATAAAATATTTGAAAAAGAGAAAAAAGAAACCAATTGAAGTGCATAGATAGAGAGACCCAAAAGGAAAATGCCAAATGAATCAATCTCATAAAGAAAAGTAGAGGGTAGGGGTCCACTGTAGATGTGCTCACATACATGCTCCACGAACTTCTGTTCCTTTTTAATTTAATTTAATTTTTATCTATTTGGATGAATCATTTTATGCATCTTATCTATGAGACTATGACCATCATCACACATACTTATTTACATTTATTCATACATTTCTCTTCTTTTGCGCCTATAAATAGCAACCCTCTCTCATTCTCTTAAGTACTCTCACATCAAAATAATCAAACAACTAGCTACTTCAACCAAATACTTTCAAAGAAGAGAGAGAGATGGAGAAGAACATTAAGTTTCCAGTTGTAGACTTGTCCAAGCTCATTGGTGAAGAGAGAGACCAAACCATGGCTTTGATCAACGATGCTTGTGAGAATTGGGGCTTCTTTGAGGTACAAGCATATATGTGATTATATCTAGCTTTTTTGAGTTTGTGTACTTAATTGGTAATGTGGATCTTTTTGTTTGGTGGTTAACTTGATTTTCCAGATAGTGAACCATGGTTTACCACATGATTTGATGGACAACGTCGAGAAGATGACAAAGGAACATTACAAGATATCAATGGAACAAAAGTTCAACGACATGCTCAAATCAAAAGGTTTGGAAAATCTTGAGAGAGAAGTTGAGGATGTTGATTGGGAAAGCACTTTCTACCTTCGTCATCTCCCTCAGTCCAATCTCTACGACATTCCTGATATGTCTGATGAATACCGGTACATATATATTTTTTCTTCATAAAATCAACTTTAAATCATATGTTATGGTAACCAAAAAATATCATATGTTATATCCCCTTTAAAAGGGCCACTCTGCCACTTTTACCTATATTAAAAAGATTTTTGTGATATTTTATTTCTAAACAAAATAACTATACTTTGTTAGTTAGTAAAAACAGTTTTAAGGAATTTGTTTCACTTTAGAACCTCTAATCCTTTTTGTGTAATGAAAATAAAGTTGAGAAGAAACGTCTAAAAATTTAACACACTTATTTGAAAGAGGCATACTGAAATGTTTTTATTTTGCAGGACGGCCATGAAAGATTTTGGGAAGAGATTGGAGAATCTTGCTGAGGATTTGTTGGATCTATTGTGTGAGAATTTAGGGTTAGAGAAAGGGTACTTGAAGAAAGTTTTTCATGGAACAAAAGGTCCAACCTTTGGGACTAAGGTGAGCAACTATCCAGCTTGTCCTAAGCCAGAGATGATCAAAGGTCTTAGGGCCCACACTGATGCAGGAGGCATCATCTTGTTGTTTCAAGATGACAAGGTCAGTGGTCTCCAGCTTCTTAAAGATGGTGACTGGATTGATGTTCCTCCACTCAACCACTCTATTGTCATCAATCTTGGTGACCAACTTGAGGTATGAATATGTTCACACCACATTTTCAAAAAAATCTCTTGTTAAAAAATCCAATGTTCGGTATTGAGTATTGGTTTGGTTCGGGTTTGATGTAACTGGGAAAAATGATTAGTAAATGTTATAACAGAGCTTATTAAACTAGAAGAGCAACGTTTCCAACCTCAAATGGCTTTGGGACATTCATTTGTATTGTTCTCAAATGGTTTCTTTGGAAAAGGCTAAGGTTTAACTGGAAAATATTTTCCTTATTGAATGTAGGTGATAACCAACGGCAGGTACAAGAGTGTGATGCATCGTGTGGTGACTCAGAAAGAAGGAAACAGAATGTCAATTGCATCTTTCTACAACCCGGGAAGCGATGCTGAGATCTCTCCAGCTTCATCGCTTGCCTGTAAAGAAACCGAGTACCCAAGTTTTGTTTTTGATGACTACATGAAGCTCTATGCTGGGGTCAAGTTTCAGCCTAAGGAGCCACGGTTCGAGGCAATGAAGAATGCTAATGCAGTTACAGAATTGAACCCAACAGCAGCCGTAGAGACTTTCTAAAAACAAAGTGGAGTTTGAGCGAAAGCAAAGAAACAAAAATGTGTTTTGTGTTGTGTGTTTACGTCAATAAGTTAAAGACTGATATTATTGTTGATATAATTAAGATGTCTGGTGGTTAATTGTTGGTCAATGGTGTGTTTAAAGTGTGGGGTGTTTATTTATGTTTATGGAAGATGATAATAATAATAAAAATAAATAATATGATAACTGTTCTAAGAGATCTAATGTGTTTATCATCAAATCAAGTGAAGCTCTTTGTTTCATAAATCCGAAGCTTAAAATCAATGAATCTAAATAAGGTTTGTCCTCACAGCAGAAACAAAAACAAAACAAAGATTGTTTGAAAATTTTACAAAACAAGTTCCCTAAAAAATTCATCACTTTTGAGGTGAAAATTATTCGTCACAATCATCATATCCAACATAAGTTACAAATGGTTAAATCTTCCCACATTTTTGAGGTTAATTTTGTAATCACAAACCATTTATAATTCGAGAATCGGTTTCCGTTTCATAGCACATGACATCAAATCTCTAGTTAACCTATTAGAGCCAGGTTACCAAAATGAAAAAGTGGAACTTTGTACGAAGGAGATGACAAAATGTATTTATGAAACGTTCTCTTAACATTCACGATTACATTAGAGTTCAAATGTACAAGGACTGAAAACCTTACAGGACATGTCCTGATCATAAGTCAGACGAACAATCAAAGGCTACAAATGAATTTGACAGCTCAGTTAAATTTCTTTACTGGATCTGTTATTCAAAAACATTTCTAACAAATTTTAGCCCATTTTAATAATAGGCTCACAAACATCATTATTAATTATTTTTGAGCTGAAAAAATCACAGGCCCATCACTGAAACGAAAGGAGTAACCCATCATTTAGGACATACAAGCTTTTACGTGTAGGGTCTCAGGTCATCAAATACCAAACAAGTTTCCGCTGCTTCAACGTGGTTCCGTTGTGGGTCACCACGTGTAGAAATCCACTTGGTAAACATATTTTATCTGAATGATAATAATTTAGTACGAAAAGGTCGCGAATTGGATCACTCACGGATTGTTCACGAATGGTTGTCGCTAAGTACAGTAATACTTCGCCTTTTGCACAGTTGCTTCCGTTCACATTACCTAACTAATTCCCACAAAGAAAAATGTCATCTAAATTATCAACTTTTGTTATAAATCAATTGATAGATGTCTATAACCGGCCCGATCCATAACCGGTCCATACACTTAGAAAGAGAGACGGCCCAACCCTAGAGATAGAGAGAGAGGCGGCTTATGCTTTGGAAAAAAGGAAACTCTATTTCATTTTCTTTGTAATTGTTATCTTTCCATTATTATGTATTAGTAGTTTTCCTAATCCTAGTTGGTTTAGGTTTTTGGATACTTTCTTTTTTCTATGACTTGTAATCCTTATATAAAGGAACCCATGTTATGATTAATAATACACAGAACTATTCAGTCTTCAATCTTCTAATTATAACACGTTATCAGTACGAACGTTCTCTAAACTCCCTGAGCCTAAATCGCCAACCACCTAAAACCTAACCTTGCCGACGATCGCACCTAAACCCTAACCCGATCGCATATCGTCCGTTCCAGCAAGCATTACCGTCTCAGCCTCATCCGATCTCAGCTTAAGACGATCCCATCCGTCCTCAGCTTGCATCTCGGACATCTCCAGCTCGCAATCCCGACCAGCAGCTTGCAAATCCGATAGGTAGCAGGTCGCGAACCCGATAGGAAGCAGACGCGTCCCGTTCTTGCTCGCGTCCAGCTCGAGGTTCATCCGTTCTCTTGGTGGTCCGATTTCTACAATCTGCAAACAAAAGGTAACCCTAATTTTAAGAACATGAGAATTGAATTTGGATTGTTTGTAAAGATTGAAACCTTAAAAACTAATCTCTAAGATAAAACCCCAGGATAATAGATCAAACCCTAAAAGAGTAAATCGGAGCTCGAATAAGTCTGATCCCCTAAACCATAAATCGAGATTGATCCATTGATCAATTAAAATCATAACCTTAAAGGTGTTGAATCTCAAATCAAATCCCTTTGATCAAAGATCAAAGTTTCGAAATCCCTGAATTGGAAAATCGGTTTTAATTTTTGATTTGAAACTTGAGTGCTTGATTGATCGCCTAGAACTATGATTAGGATTGTTTTAAACTTGAATCTGAATTGCTTATCTTGTTTAAACTGAAACCCTAAAAAATCTAGAAATCGAATTTGAAGTTGTGGCCGTATGGCCTTGATACATTCTAGGTTAATTGTTCTAGATCATATCTTGTGGCCGTGTGGCCTTGTTGCATTCATATCTGAACCTGATCACTACTGATTGATTGCAATTGAACTTAGAATCTAATGTTAGGATTGTATTGAAACTAAAATCAAGTGGCCGCATGATTTTTTCATTGCTTGGCCGATTGGTTTGTTTGTTTGACCGAATCATGAACTGATAGAAACAAATCGTCTTAGGATTGAAATTACATGTTAACTAAATGCATAAGAGTTAAACCTATTGCACCCATTGGTCGTGAGGCATATACTTTGGCCGTGAGGCATTGTTTGAATGTTTAAAACTAAAACCCTAAATCTCGTTTTAAATCTCTAATGGCCTTGAAACCTTAAATCCCATATTGCTTAAAACTTGAATGATTGATAAGGTTTAGGATTATTTACATATTACATGAAAGATAGGTTGCTAGGTCATTTGATTCTGAAACCCTAAAATCTAGCCACATATTACCAACCTTGAAATTGGTAAACCCTAATTAATATGAATTGTGTGGCCGTGTGGCTTTGTTAAGAATCATACCGAACGGCCGTGTGGCCTAATTGTTCTGATGCATTACTCATACTCGTGGCCTTGTACCCTTGATTGATAACTTGCTTGCAGCATGTGATAGAAAGCCGTGTGGCTTAATGCATCATAGCTTGGCCGTGTGGTCTAGTGAGACACCATATCTGAATGGTCATGTGACCTTGTTTGCATATCTCATGAACCGGTCTCTAGGATCGTTGTATGTCATAGCTTAGCAGTGTGGCCTAGAGAGACACCATATCTGAATGGTCGTGTGGCCTAAGCATCACATATAGACCTAGCATTCTCGACTTGTTTCGCACCATGATCGAGTAGTAAAGTGTTTTGGTCGAGATACTTATGAAATCATATGCACTGATTATTTTTAATTGGTTGCATCCTAAATCATGAATTGATTGATAATATGGTTTCAAATGCCGAGATTTGAGCCTTTGGATTATGCCATTCTAAATCCCTCTGGAGAAAATTATCTAGAATGGTCAATGAACACTTCAGTTGTCCTGAAATCAAGAGGACTCGAAAGGAGTATCATTCAGGGTAATTATGCAACTGAAAGTGAAAAGCGTAGGGCCATAAAAATTATGCGCCATCATCTCACTGAGGATCTAAGAAATCAATACCTAAATATTGAGAATCCTCGTGACTTTTGGACATAATTAAAATCCAGATACACAATGGTGTTATTACCAAAGGACAGGCATGAATGGATGAGTCTCAGATTCCAGGACTTTGAGTCTGTGGATGAATATCATTTTGCTTTGTCCAAAATTGTTTACAAACTGAGACTATGTGGTGAAGTGGTAACAGAGGAGGATTTACTGGAAAAGACCTTCCTCACAGCCGATCCAAGAGATCTATTGTTACAAAATATCTATAGAGAAAAAGGTTTCACCACCTATAATGATCTGCTCTCATGCCTAACTGAGCACAATAATCAGTTGCTAAAAAGAAATAGTGAGATGAAATATCCTGAAGCAAATAAGACTGATATGGATCAGGATGAATCCAAGGCAGCCGTGTCCAATGTAACTGATGGTGTGGCCGACATGTCTATTGACTAAAGAAAGATCTCGACATGCTAATTGTGTTTTAAGTCTTTGATTTGTGTTTTTCTTTAAACTTAATTGTCATTCACGATTTTATATATAATAATAGAATTGTTTTGAGTTCATTACTATTATATCTTGCCTGATCTTACTTGATAATGTGAATGATTGATAAAGAAATCGCCTAAAAGACATTATCGTACGGTATAGTAGCCTAGTAAGAAATCTATGGCTAAGGCATTG
>NC_027756.1:12906173-12906842 GCF_000695525.1 Brassica oleracea var. oleracea | reverse complement strand
ATAAGAAAGAAATTAGATTGACATATCAAGATGTAGTAAGCAGCATATGGATCACTGGTTAAAGAACAACATTGTTCCTAAGCTGTTTATGGACTGAAACAAAGCAGCTGCATATAGCATGAAAATGAGTTATATAAGAACAAACCAATTCAGTCCATATATACTTATAAAAGAAATTTGAATTCCTTGTGTTTACTTTATACGAAACCAGCCTAAAGAAAGGTTAATTGGTTGATACGGATTATTTATTAAATCTCAGACCATCGCTGCAACACTAGCCAAGAGAATTTATAGTTGAAGTTGATATATCAACATGGACCGACCAGATTGTAGTATGGCTAGTGAAAAATAAAGATCAGCTATCATATGGCAGTCCATAAGCACGTGTGGTCGAGGTCCATGACCTAATATATATTCAAGTGCGTGGTATGATCCACGACAAGAAAGGTCATGGGACGCCATCAAGATATAAATATAGGACTGCAATATCTAATGTATGTGGCATTGCCGAAGGCAAGAAGAATCGATAGCCATGTATGAGGTCCATGAGTGTATTTTGGCCGCAGAGACATAGTTTGATGAGATTGAGAAACTCATTGCGGCAATGATTATTGATCACATCATGATCTTAGACACTCATGAGACAAGTTATGGACATGTATAGACGAG
>NC_027756.1:12905420-12905567 GCF_000695525.1 Brassica oleracea var. oleracea | reverse complement strand
AGTACGTGTTGTACTCTTTTTCCTTCATCATGTTTTTTTCCCACTGGATTTTTCATGATAAGGTTTTAATGAGGCAACATTAAGTGTATTACAATCCCTGTATGGTTATGGCATCCAAGGGGGAGTGTTATAAATCAATTGATGGAT
>NC_027756.1:12877530-12905344 GCF_000695525.1 Brassica oleracea var. oleracea | reverse complement strand
AGAGAGAGAGAGGCGGCCGTGACCTTAGGAGAGAGAGAGAGGCGGCTTATGCTTTGGAAAAAAAGAAACTCTATTTCTTTTTCCTTGTAATTGTTATTTTTCCATTATTATGTATTAGTAGTTTTCCTAATCCTAGTTGGTTTAGGTTTTGGATACTTTCCTTTTTCTATGACTTGTAATCCTTATATAAAGAAACTCATGTTATGATTAATAATACACAGAACTATTCAGTGTTCAATCTTCTAATTATAACAACTTTCAAAATTTTCAAATTTAGTTGAAATAATTCATCAATTTTCTATAAACAAAAAAAAATTCAAATTTTATGGACAAACTAATTTAATCATAAACTTCCGTTGACTATAAAACAGTTTAACCGTAACTTCAATCAGAACTTATAGTTGAAAAACAATAAGTCTGTAATGACTTTTAAAATTGATTTTTTTTGCACTAATATAAATCAACATTTTTTCAAAATATTGGATTATAAATATTGAAAAATATATTTTTGATAACTCAACACTAACAAAATAAAATTATAAATAAGAAATAATTCAAACAAAATATAAACATTTTTAATTTCGCAATAGAAAATTTTCTATATTTTCATTTATATTATAAATAATTAGTTAACATATCATTAATTGAATATCGAGTTATAAAGATCTTTAATTGAGTATCTAGTTATAAGAAAAAAGTTATTAGTTGATAAATTCTTCATGATCCTTTATGTCTATAAATGTGTTAAAAGATTATTTCTGCATTTAATGAAAATAAGATTTACCGAAAACTGTTATCATCCAAAATGTTGCTACATCAATGGAATCATGAATAATCCATTTTTCATTAATTTTATTCTTCTGGAAATTAAAAATATATAATAATATTTTACATACAAAATACAAATTTTGCCAACAAAATAATGAAACATAATCCAATTAGAACTAAATGAATAGGCACTAAAAGTGACATAATTTCGTAAATATTATCATAAATAATTATAAAACTTCTTGATAGTTATTTAATAAATAATTAGTAAACTAATAATATATTCACTAACTATTTTGTAATATAAATTAAATTATAAATTTCATTTTGAAGAAATAGTGAAAGGCTATATATTATTTATTATATATTTGTATTTATAAGTGTTATATTGGGCTTTTGGCAAAAATGACTCAAAACTCAAAGTCAAACACAAAACTAATCCATGACTTTTTTTTTTGAATTTTCATTTGCCCTATTCACCCCCAAAAGTTCGGATTATTCACGAAAATACCATTATTTTTTATAAACAATTTCAAAAATAGTTGTTTTACTCAATCATCCTCATCTTCCTCTTTTATTTACAATATTGTCATTGTTATCAATACATCAACCACCATGAACAATAATTTCAAGCTCTAAATGCACCTAAAATCAACATCTATATTTTCATATTCTTATTTCTTACATACACAAACCATTTCCCTTTCACTTCATCTTTTATTTCATCCCAAAATTCCAATTTTTTATTTCAAAATTTATAAGCTTACTAGAGTTACTCAAGTTCATGATTTTTGGCCAGGAACGAGTGAGTAACTTTCATTAAGAAATGATGTGTGCTTGGAGAAGTTAAACATGAACCTCATTGAATCTAAGAATGATATTTGAATTTTGTTTCCATATATATTCGCTAGAAGACTTCCGTGTAAAAATTCTACAACAAGAAGACTTATACGAAAGTCTTCTAGTCAATGCAGATGTTAGTTTTGCAATCAACTTTATGTCTTTTTTTAGAGATGACTTCTCTCGAAGCCTTCCAACTTTATTTTGTTAACAAAAAAACCCCGAAAAATACCAGAGAAGACTTACCCTTAAGTCTTCTAGGATAAATATGTTAGTTTTGCAATTGACTCGTAAGTCTTCTCTAGTATTTTCAAAAAAATTTCAAAAACAAAAGTAAAACAATATTTACAAAGGAAAACTTCCAAAGAAGTCTGCTGTAGAGTAGACTTCTCTGGAAGTCTTCCTTTGTAAATTTTCAATTGCAAAAATGACCTAAATGAAAGACTTCATAGAAGTCTTCTGGACGACTTCTTTGAAAGTCTTCTATGTCAGTGTTTAGTAAAATTTTATTTTCTCTAAAAATATAATGACTTTTTAACATTTTCTTGTTAATTCATGTATATTAGTCAATTTTGGGGCTCCTGAATGAAATTCATAACTTAATTAGTTTTAATTATGAGGTTACCAACATTCATGTTAATTAATGTTTCTAGCTAATTCCAGAAGACTTGTTTGCAAGTCTTCTACGTTAATTTTTGTAAATTTGTTAAGTAACTTTTAGATATGTTTTTTCACTTTCAAAAGTGTTAAGTAACTTCAAGAATATTAAGTCATATGGTTTAATGTGTCTTCTTAGATCATAAGATATACACTATAACTTTCATGAAATTTAATAGTTCAGTTTTCATTTAAAATTTGAGTTTTCCCGCTTATATTTTAAATGCTCGCTTAAAATTTAAGTCTTCCGAGGATTTACCGGAAGACTTCTAGTGAAAGTGTTATATGTTCTTATCTTATGTAATTTTTTAATTTTTGTGAATTTAACTATGTTTTTTTAGAAGTCTTCTCCCTTAGTTTAAGAAAATTTGACTAATTTTTTGTGTTATTGTGTTTTACTCTCGAAATTGTATATAACTTAATAACGTCAAGATAATACTGTACACATGAACATATTTACAAACTTTTCATTAAATTCTCTTCAAATTTGCAAAAGAATCCAGAACTAAAAGAGTACACTTATAAATCACAACACAGTCCATAAACAAAACTATTACACTTGGAGTTAGAAATCATTCCTCCACATAGATAAGTTTGGACTCCACATGACATACACATCGTAAAATTTGATAGTCCTCATGTTCAGGTTTCAGGTTTTTGAAGACTCTGTGGAAGACTTCTAGGAAGCCTTCCACGAAGATTTCATGGAAGACTTCCAGGAAGTCTACCTCAAACTTGAAACTTCCATCAGCTTCAACACACTCAGATCTGCTTACCAGATGATCAGACAACTCCTCCACTTTGATAGCTCCAGATCTGAAATTAAATCAAAGATTCATAACATAATTTGGAGAAAAATAAAAGTTTTAAGTAACAAGAGGTTACCAAATGAAGAAAAATCATAGATGGAGACTTACTAAAATGCCCAGATCTGTTATGAAAAAGAAGACATAAGAGAAGACTCCGTTAGAAGACTTCCAAGAATTTTTCTAGTGCATTATATATTAGAATACTTATGAGAAGACTTCCCTGGAAGTCTTCCAAAGTTTGGCTCAGATCTGAAAAGCCTGAATATTCAAAATCATTCAAACAGCTTCGAAACATAGAAAAACCTGAAAATAAGATAAGAGCATTAAGAAACAAAAGAGTTTTCAAAAATTAAGAGCTTTAAGTAACAAAAAGTTACCAAATGAAGTAAAATCAGACATGGAGACTTACCAAAATGCTCAGATCTGTTATGAAAGAGGAGACATGGTAGAAGACTCCGCCAGAAAACTTAGTCCACTAAATTTTAAAAGACTTCCGAGAATATTTCCGAGAAGACTTAGCCCATTAAATGTTGGAAGTCTTCCAAGTCTGTGTCAGATCTGAAAAACCTGCATATCCAAAAGCATTCAAATAACTTCAAAACATAGAAAATCTTCAAAATAAAGTGAGAGCTTAGAACAACAAAAAGAGTTTTCAAAAGATAAGAGTTTTAAGCAACATGAGGGTACCAAATGAAAAAAGAAATATGATTTATAGATCTACCTTTAAAGAAGTGTAAGATGAGAACCATAAAATGAAAAACCTGCAAAAACAAAATAAATCAGTGAGAAAGACATGAGATAAAAATGAAAAATTGATATAAAGTTTAGTGTTTATTAGTTCAAAGAGATTAGAGAGAGGTTGAAGAGTTTTAGAATGAAAAACATTACATTTTTGTTGCAGCCAGTTGAGACGAAGAGGGAGAATGTGTAAATTTTCTTTATATAGAGAGACAAAAATTCCAATAAGGTTAAAAATTTCCGCGAAAGTCTTCTAGGCATTATTTGCTAGAAGACTTAAGTCACCTAAACCCTAAACTTAAAATAAATAAGTAAGTAGAAAAAAACACTTCATATAACTTAAAATCAACTTTAAAAATGTTTAATATATACAAAACTAAACACATATAAGTTGAAATTTAATTTTTCAAAAAAAAGTTAAACTTCCAAAATCTAACCCTAAAAATACAAACAATACTACAACATATGTTACCAAGCCCTAAATCAAAAAATACAATGACACACTACATTCACTCATCTATGTTGAAAACAATTTAATTTTACTAGATCTTAATTTATATCATTTACAAATGTTTATAATTACATGATTTCAATTTTCTCCCATCAAAATATTTTCTATAAAACTTATAAATTATTTTTAAAATCTATGATATGAGGAAGTCTTCTCGCAGACAAACTTACAGAACCACATAAACACTTCCCAGATGATATTCGTAAAAATGAATTCTGATTTTTTTTGTTTGGTCATAAGGATCTGATTGTAATTTCACATGCTTTTGAGTTACTTTTGCACTCGGTTGAAGTTTGGGTATGCTTTTAAGTTTAAAATCAAGTTTGTGTAATTTTTGGCAAATACCCCTGTTATATTTGTGCCAAAAATATTGATTTATATTTGTGTAAAAAAAACATCAAATTTGAAAGCTATTTTAGGCCAATTGTTATTCAACTTTAACTATTGACTATTGTTATGACCAAAATAGTATGGTCAACAAAATTTTATGATTAAATATGGCTTGTCAACAAAAATAGAGTGTTTTTTTTTTTGTTTACTAAAAATTTGATGTTTTATTTCAACCAAAGTTAAAAATTGATGACCAAATGACATTTTCCAATTCAAAAATCAAATTAATTTTAAAAAAGGGTTTGCCAACGCTGTAAAGTTCTGCATAAATAGTTTTTGGTTCCATGCAATGAACAAACTAAAGTTAAAACAAAATAGTTTTTTCGACATCCGGATAATTATGCTATTACAATCTATAAAAAATATTACATACACGAAAATTTTACATTTGACAATTCTATCAGTCCTATAAGAATTTATGTATGACTGCATTATTATGAGCCGTCCTATGAGATTTCTTATAACCTTTTTACTCTATAATACGCATAATTTATATTTTCTGGGGTTTGAACTCCATACCTTATAGTGAAGAAACATTAATGAATCTTTACTTAAGCCGTTGGACTAAAATGACTTTCAAAAGACAAGATAGTTTTATCAATAAAAAATTCTATGAAAACATGATACAATAGTGGTAACGGGTAGCCGAGTGTCAAAACCTATTTTAACTCCACTAACGTTTCAAAATTTCAATAAATATTTTGATTATAAAGAAGTCTATCTTCATCTAAATTGTATATTTTAAATCTATAATTTTTAGGATAAGAATTTATTCTAGAGCATTTATTTGCATAAATAACCGGTTAATTTATTGTTCTCATTGAAAATATTAACTCCATTTTTAATCCCAATCAAAGTTACAGTTGAATAAATATAATTTTGTTTTGTACAGTATATATCATTGTCTATTTAATGATATATGCAAAAATTTATTCAAGTTGTTATTTAGGACTGGTCGTGGAAGCTACTTGTTAATGTTTAAAGACTTCTACTCCAAGATTTAGAGTTTGAATTTCAGACTTGCAATTTCTTGGAGATTATAATATGCAATATTTTGAAAGTTCCATAAAACTGTAGGTAGAGCCGTTCGTTGTGGTTATCTACTTCGGAGAGAGTTTGTCCATCGAGGATGTCGTGCATGCTAAACCGTCTGCCAATCCAAGTGTTTCAGAGAGAGCTTCATCGTAAAATCATTATTTATGTTGTAGGTAGTTGATCATAATATGTAGGAATTTTAGATTATATGATGATGTATTGTGTGCTATTCGGTGTTAAAAAAAAACTTAGGGACTAGTACTTAATTCAGTTTCAGTTAAAAAGACATTCTAATTGGCATTAAATATTTCTCATTATACATTCATGACATGAACCAAACACGATTTGATTTGTTCTCAAGAGAAAAAGAATATATATACATTTGGTTTCTTTATACCTCGGGTTCAAAATCTCATTTGTTACAAAATTTTAAATACTAGATATGTGAAAAGATTATAGACTTAGAATTTGGAATATCCACAGTGAACAAAAAAATATATTAAATAAATATAACTTTGTTTTGTATATATCATTATCGAATAGGTGTTTTCCTGCACCATGTGCAGTAGTAAATTTTTAATTTAATTATATTTAAAATAAAATTTTATTATTATTGTAGTTGTAGATTTTATCATTTTTACCAATATTTTAATATAAATTTTGATTTAATTGAAGATAAAATAAAATATTTTGTTTATTTTAAATTATATTTAAGAATAGATATGTATATATTTAAAATTATAATCTTAGAAAGATTTTTATCTATTTCTTTTGGAAAAAAATGTATTAGATCAACTTGTATAAACTTAATAAAAATAATTTGATATAAAAGTTTTATAATTATCAAAAAATAAAACTAAGCAGTAGTTCTAAAAATTTGTAGATATATCAAAGAAACTAATAATATTACGACTAAATCTTTATAATTTTTTTAAATTGTAAAAAAAAAATATTTTTTTAAAATTTATAAAAAAAATTGAAAGTATTTTTAATAATAAAATTGTGTAATTATAAAAAGTAAAAATAAATAATATTTCAATAATATTGTAATTATAAAAAGTAAAAATAAATAATACTTCAAAAATATTATTAGATTTTTATTATTATATTATTTAATGTCGTATTTGAATAGATTTGCTTTAATAATAATGTATAACTAGGTGTTTGCCCATAATTTTGCGGGTAGTTCTATTATATAAAGAAATATATATCTTTTTTACACTGTTATAATTTTTGAATAGTAATTAAAAATTTATAATTTTAATTTTTAATTTCAAATATTTGGATAATCAAAAATTTCACTATATATTTTTAGAAGATATGTGAGATTTAAAATACTTCAAAAACATAAATATTAGCCTAAAAATATTTCTCTTACAGAAAATAATATTATAACTAATTTAGATAATTGGTTGTATAAATACTTTATATTTTAGTTTAACACATGAAAAACCAAAAATGCTCTAGCACCCAAGAAAAAAAAAAGTGACCAATACAATAATTGGAGGCTTTTATCATGGAAAATCTTTTGTAAATGGTTTTGTGTGGACTTTAAAAACAGAAAAGTTAAAATAATTCCTTACCTATATATATAATTCTTTTATATATAATAATATATAACCATTAAATTTATTTCTATAAAAAAAATGCTAAAGTATTTTATTTAATTATATATAACTAATTGATAAAAATAAAGAAATTGAAAAAACATATATATTCTTTCTCTAATTCTATTATTAGTTACCATAAATAATTATTTGTAATATCATTTATGTTATTTGGTAATTTGTATTAATTAGTTCTAGAGTTACCTTTTATTTTTAGATCAGATTAAAATAATAATTAATAAATGTTAACAACCAATCAAATTATAACTATTTTTAAAAACATAACCTATTAAAGACACATAATCAAAAGTCAATTAAGTGGTTTCTCAATTAATATATAGTAGGATTTATCTCTTTAAAACTAGGGATTTTTGGAAAATTGACTCAAAACATGAAGTCAACCACAAAACTAACCTATGTTTTTTTTGGATTTTTCTTTTCCCCTATCTCGTACATGTAAGTCGTCTCGGGAAAACATGTTAGTTTTGCATTTGACCAGAATGTGTCAGAAATTTGATTTTTCCTGGACGAGTTAGTCGTCCAGTAGAAAATTAAAAAATTAATATTTTTTTTCTAAACGACTTACATGTAAATCGTCTCAGGTTAGTTTTGCAATTGAAATATTTAACAAAAAGGATTTTCTTTTCTAGACGACTTACACGGAAGTCGTCCTTACATGTAAGTCGTCCAGGATTTTATTCCGAGATTCTGATCAAACCTTGCTTATCTTGGACGACTTACAGGTTAGTCGTCTAGAAAAAAAACTCGAGACGACTAACGTGTAAGTCGTCTAGAAAAAAACCAAATATTTTGTTTAATAATTCAATTGAAAAACTAAGCTGAGACGACTTACAAGTTAGTCATCTAGAAAAAAACAAAATATTATTTTTTTTAATTTTCTACTAGATGACTTACTTGTAAGTCATCTCGATATTTTTTTTATCAAACAAAGGTGGACGACTAACCTGTAAGTCGTCTATGTTAAAAATCAATTGCAAAACTAACCTAAATGGACGACTTCCTAGAAGTCGTCCAGACGACCTCCGTGGAAGTCGTTTGCGTCAATGTTTAATAAACCTTCATTTTCTCTAAACCTATAAGGACTTTTTAATATTTTTTTGTTAATTCATTTATATTAGTCAATATTAGGGCTACTGAATAAAATTTATAACTTAATTGGTGATATTTATGAGGTTACCAACATTCACGTTAATTAAAGTTTCTAACTGATCCGAGAACACTTTCGTGGAAGTCTTCTATGCTAGTTTTTAAGTCTTCTACCCTAGTTTTTGAATAACTTGTATATTTAAGAGTGATAAGTAACTTCAAGATATGTAAAACTCATATTTTCAAAATATGTTTTCTCCCTTAGTTTTACTAAATTTGACTAAGTTTTTCAACACAAACTTGTAAAAAATGTGATAAGCTTTAAGTAGTTACTATTGTTTGTTTTCATCTCTTAAGTATTATTGTTATAGACACCAATGATGATTATTGTTATGAGTTGGAAGAAGGGTTAAAATGTTTCTTAAAATGTTGTATCAATATGAGGCTACCAACATTCTTGTTTATTAAGATGAGAAGAAGACCATTGGAGTTTATTATTGCATATGGGAGATCCAAAGATAAGAAAAAGGCTATTGAAGTATATTATTTCATTGAGTTGTAAATGTGTAAACACATTGTTAGCACATATATTACATCTTGGAAAACATTATTACTGATTTTACAAAAAAATTCACAACTAAAAGAGTAGACATGCAAATCAAAAAACAGACCACAAATAAAACTATTATAGATCATTCATCTACAAAGACAAGCTTGGACTTCACTTGATATGAAAGAAGACTTCGTCAGAAAACTTCTTGGAAGTCGTCTGGAAGACTTCCTGGAACTCGTCCAGCGCATTATATTTTAGACGACTAACAGGTAAGTCATCACAGAAGTCTTCCAGATCTGAAAAACACGCATATCAAATCCAGATCTGAAAAACCTGCATATCAAAAAACATTTAAAAGGTTTAAAAACAGAGAAAATGAGTGGAAGATTAGATAAATCTACCTTTATAGAACACACAAAAATACATATTTAAAATTAATAGATCTACCTTTAAATGAGTGGAAAATGAGACCCATCTGATTAAAAACCTGCAAAAAAAAGATAGATTAGTGAGAAAGACATTAGACAAAACTGAAAAATTCATATAAAGTTTGGTGTTTTCAAGTCAAATAGATTAGAGTGGGTTAGGAGAGTTTTAGTTCGGGAAAAAAGTTAGAACTTTATACAACAGAAAGTTACCAAATGAAGAAAAATCAGACATAAAAATTTATCAAAACGCTCAGATTTGTTATGAAAGGGAGAGACATGGGAGAAGACTCCGTCAGACGACTTCCGGAAAGTCTTCCAGACGAGTCGTCTGGAAGACTTCCTGAAAGTCGTCTAGCGTATTATATTTTAGACGACTAACATGTAAGTCGTCCCAGACGTCTTCCAGATCTGAAAAACCTGCATATCCAAATCCAGATCTGAAAAACCTGCATATCCAAAAACGTTCAAATGGCTTAAAAACAGAGAAAATGAATGGAAGATTAGATAAATTTATTTTTATAGAACACATAAAAATACATATCTAAAATTGATAGATCTACCTTCAAATGAGTGGAAGATGAGAACCATGTGAAGAAAAACCTGCAAAAATAAGATAAATTAGTGAGAAAGACATGAGACAAAAATAATAAATTGATATAAAGCTTAGTGTTTATAAGTTCAAAGAGATTAGAGAGAGGTTGAAGAGTTTTAGAATGATGAACATTACATTTTTGTTGCAGCCATTTGAGAGAAGGAGAAAACATGTATAAATTTTTCTTTATATAAGGAAACAAAAAATCTAATTAGGTTAAATATTTTTGATTCAGATGACTTCCTAGACGGCTTACTTGTAAGTCACCCAGAAGACTTTAATATTTTTAGCGGAAACTAAAATAGTTTTAGCAGCAAACTAAAATAGAAGACTTCCTAGACGACTTACAAGTAAGTCACTGGTTTAAATTATTTAAGCGGGAAAATAATTTTAAAAAATATTTTAGGAAGGAATATTTGGTCGTCTGGTTTAAATTATTAACCATACGACTTACAAGTTAGTCGTCTAGACCCTAAACATAACTCCTAAACTCAATTAACTAACTAAACACTTCGTAAAATCAAATTAAACTTCAAAAGTGTTTACTATACACAAAATAAACAATTATAGGTAAAAATTTAATTTTTCAAAAAAACATTCATGCTTTCCAAAATCTAACCCTAAGAATACATACAATACTACAACATATGTTGTCAAACCATAAAACCAAATAATATCATGGTTAATTACTTTCACTCATCCATGCTGAAAACTATTCTATTTTATTATATCTTAATTTACATTGCTTAAAACTGTTTATAATTACATGATTTTAATTTTTCATTTGTCAAAATATTTTTTAAAAACTTTATAAATTATTTTTAAGATCAACTACACCAAGTAAGTCGTCTAGACGACTTCCAGCATCTCATACGACTCACTGGGGCTATATTCGTAAAAATGGCTTATGTTTTTTGTTTGGTCACAAGGGACTGGCCGTAATTTCACAAGGCTTTTAAGTTAGTTTTGCATTTGATTCAAGTTTGAGTATATTTTTGCAATCAAAGTCAAGTTTTGAGTCATATTTGGTAAATCCCCTTAAAACTAAGGATGAATTTGGTTAAGATAAACATAAAAATATGTACTAGGAAAATAGTAGTTTAAGCGATTTTTCTCATAATTTGTTCCAAATCACACTTTCTCACTCATTTTGTTTAATTTAGTGTTTAACATAAAACTCAAATGGGTTAAGCAAACAAATTATTCCTTAAATTATCTATGATCATCACACTATTTTATCAAACACTAACTCATTCAACCAAATGTTTTTAATTAAAACTAATCATAGTTTACATATCTTTTAAAATTATTGTTTTATTTTTTTAAATTAAATTAAAACATACCTATATTAATTAAATCTGATTAACTAATAAGAAAAAATAATATTTGAATTTTTTAAATAACCAAATGTCGTTATTTTAGGCATATATACTTAATATTAATGTGAGATCCAATATTTTATGAAATATTTTTAAATATTATAGCGTAAAAAGTACATCTCATTAATTTTTAAATATTTTTTTCTTACTTTCAATTTACATTATATTTTCCATCTTTGACTTTAACAATTGTGGAGATTGTCATTTTATTGAATTTCCTTACTAAATTTATCTTAACGTTTTAAACAAACATAAAACTAATTAGTTCACATTTATAGTAACACAAAAAAAGTACATGTACCTCGATAAACAAATAAAAATTAAATATATAAGAATAAAAATACCAAGAACACAACAAACATATTTTATTATTCTTCTCTCTTGTTATTTTATTTATGTCTGCTTTTTTTTTCTATTAAAAATAAGCATGCTAATTTTATTATAATCCAAGCTATATGAATTATATTAATAGAGTATTAAATCTAGAAAAATCATGTGAAAATACTTTGATTAATATAATTAAATTACTTACCATATAATAAATTAAATGAATTACCAAATAATATAATTTTAAATGACTTACCATATAACAATAATAATTTATCTGTTTATATTAATAGATGAATTAAATAATTTTTTTCTTGATTAATATACGTTTAAATAACTTACCATATAATTTTTATGTTTTAAAATATAAAATATTTTAATCATTTCTAAAAGTGATAACGCATATATGATCTCACATTGTCATTGAAAAATTATTGAAATTTTTTTGAATTATATATTTGATTATTTTGCATTCATTTGACACATTTTTATATTATATATATAGTGAATGAGTGAATTTAATTAATATTATTATGTTTAGATTAATTAGTTTTCTGAAATCTATGATTTATTTTATTAACTACTAATATAAACATAATAAAAACCGTTTTTAATTAAATAAATGAAAAATAATAAACTATCAACCAATTAAATTATAACAATTAATTGGAAAGCTCTTCTATGAGCGACACGTCAGCATAAATCACTAAAGTGACTTCTCAATTAATATATATGAGGATTTATTATCATATTTTAAAAAGATTATCAAAATTTTCACTAAGCATTAAATGTAATTATCCATGTCACATTTAACCATAAGTCATGTCGTATTTATTTAGTAAAAATGATTGTAAAGATGACATGTATCAAAATCACTTTGCAAATAATATCTTGTGATTGAATGTTATGTAAAAATTTAAGTAGGTAACTTGGTGACTAATTAATTCAGTTCCAATTTAAAAAGACTCCAGTTGGCATTAACATTTACAACACAAACCGAACAAGATTTGATTTGTTCTCATGAGAAGTTATAACTCTTTTCTCTAGCTCAAAAGGCCAACTTTTGAACAAAGCAATCACGAGAAACCTTTGAATATCTCTTACTTTGGATCCGTTCCTTGTTCACTTGGTTTCTTCTTTAACTTCCAAAACACAACTCGTATCATACATAACCTCTCTGGTGCTTTTCCATCTTCTCGTGTCTTTTTCCCCGGAAAATTTTCTCCCTCCTCTGTTGATTTTCCCGGAAACTTTCCTTGTTCTTCTATCTACTAGGAAAAAAGAAAGATGAAACCCATTTGTTTCCTTCTCTGTTTCTGTTTCCTTCCTGTAAAAGTCTCCTCCTTTTGACATAATCTTTCTTGGTTTAAATTATTAAATACTCTCTTTGAACATTTCTTTTCCCTGATTCTGTTTTTGTTTTTTCCGAGAAAATTAATGAAACCGCGGCTATATTATCAGGAGATCCTATCGAATCCATGTTTCTGAATCAGTTCATGCACTTCTTGAAATCTATTCACACTTTCAGAAGGAAAACCCTAGTTTAACAAAACCCTAGATCCTCTGCTTTCCAAACCCTTCCTTGTGATCCAAGCAAACTCTCCTCTGATTTCTCAACATGCCTGGTTCATGTTTCAACCCGTTTCGACGGTCTCTAAGATCCAAGTTCCCTCCAGAGCCTTCCTTCCCGGCCTTATCCGCTAACCCGTCTTCCTCAAAAACCAATCGGTATGCAGAAAGTGAGACGATGGAGAAGAAGAGATTCGACAGTATGGAGTCTTGGTCGATGATTCTTGAGTCCGAGAACGTGGAGACATGGGAAGCTTCTAAAGGTGAAAGAGAGGAATGGACCGCTGATCTTTCTCAGCTTTTTATCGGAAACAAGTTTGCTTCCGGAGCGCACAGCAGAATCTATAGAGGGATCTACAAACAAAGAGCCGTTGCTGTGAAGATGGTGAGGATCCCTACACACAAGGAAGAGACAAAGGCTAAGCTCGAACAGCAGTTTAAGTCCGAGGTTGCTCTGCTTTCTCGTCTCTTTCACCCTAACATCGTCCAGGTCTAAAATCTCTATCTTCTTACCAAAGTCTAAACCTAATTTTATTTTATAAAGTAAGATCTTGGTTAGAATGAAAAAAGAACAGAACAAAGATCTTGTCTTTAGAACATATAAGTCTCTAACCACTAGTTTATTTTAAAACATAGTTTATCGCGGCGTGCAAGAAACCTCCCGTATACTGCATAATAACTGAGTATATGTCCCAAGGAAATCTCCGAATGTATCTAAACAAGAAAGAGCCTTACTCGCTATCTATCGAAACTGTACTAAGGCTGGCTCTAGACATCTCAAGGGGAATGGAGTATCTTCACTCACAGGGTGTTATCCACAGAGACCTAAAGTCCAACAATTTGCTTTTGAACGATGAAATGAGGGTTAAAGTTGCAGATTTTGGGACTTCTTGTCTTGAGACGCAATGCAGAGAGGCCAAGGGTAATATGGGAACTTATCGATGGATGGCTCCGGAGATGATCAAGGAGAAGCCTTACACTAGAAAAGTTGATGTTTATAGCTTTGGGATCGTTCTATGGGAACTCACCACTGCCTTGCTTCCGTTCCAAGGCATGACTCCAGTGCAAGCCGCATTCGCAGTCGCTGAAAAGGTCAAGTCTCTACATCTCCATTTTTGTTCTTCTTTTAAACTAAACTATTATATTAATTCAACCTAAATTGGAAATTGATTAACGGTTACATGGTACAAATTGAATGAAAATAAGACCGATCATAAAGCAGCTCTAAAGAAAGCCCTAGTTAACCTGAGGGTTTGGTTGTCCTGGCTGCCGAGTCCAGGGTCAGTTCTGGGTACAACCGACTAAAACATTCGCATTGACCTCCGAATTTTAAACAGCTAATATATATATATACCATATGGTATTCAAATTGTCAAAAACAAATATTTAGATTAAACTGAAAATGATATGGCCATCTAAATTTCATATTTGGCTCTGGTCGAGCCCGCCAAAACCACCTCACTCTGCTTTTTATTCCACTCTGCCCATCTCATTTACATCTATGAAACTAGTATTTGTGATTAACATTGCCATTGTGTGCTGTGATTGCTCGGGATGCAAGTCATACTTGAATTATGTTACGTGAGACCTTAAATATTTCTCTATTAATATGAGCAGAACGAAAGACCGCCTTTGCCGGCAAGCTGTCAACCAGCATTAGCTCACCTGATCAAGAGGTGTTGGTCGGAAAACCCTTCCAAGCGGCCGGACTTCTCAAACATTGTGGCGGTGCTAGAGAAGTATGACGAGTGTGTCAAAGAAGGCTTGCCTTTGACGTCACACGCAAGCCTCACGAAGACCAAAAACGCCATTCTTGATCGTCTTAAAGGCTGCGTCTCAGCCATCAGCTCAAAATCGTCTTCCTCTGTTCCTGTAAATGCTTAGTAATTCAAAGTTGTTTAAGTAACATAATACTCTCTTCTTCTTTTTTTTGTAGAGGTTACTATTCTTCTTCTTCTTCTTTTTCTATTATTGGTGAAAGTGTTCCTTTCAGTTTGTGCAATGCAAAGCTCTTATGTCAGTTATGTGAAGTTTGTTGTGAATAATAGCGAGGTAAAAGGTTTACATATATTAAAATCGATTGCTTTATTTCTGAGTGGTAACAAAGAGAGAGTCGACGTGAGATGTGAGTGAGAAGAGAGAGTTATGAGTTGCAAGACTTGTATCTCATATTATTGCTTTCTTATATCCATAAAGCCAAGAGGAGAAGAGGCTATTTATACTACACATAAGTCGGTTGCTTTACTAGAAAAAGACAAAATACTAAGAAGTGATAGATGACATGATTTCTGTAAGAAAGACATGTGTCCAAGATGTATAATCATCTTATTTTGATCTTTATCTTCTAACACTCCCCCTTGATTATCCATCTTGTGTTACGTAGTGCCTCGTTAAAAACCTAATTATGGAAAAATCCATTAGGAAAAAAATCATGATGAGGAAAAAAAAGTACACTGTCGTAATCTCCCCCTGAGAATAGTAGACATAGATTTCTTGTCACATGCCATGCAAATGCCGCATTCCGATACCATAGACGTGTTTTCGAAATGTTGTAGTCGGAAGAACTGTTGTGAACAAGTCAGCCAGATTGTCGCATAACTGTAAATACTCGATGTCCACCTCTTTATTTTTCTCGAACTCTCTTATGTATGAGAAAAATCTTCGAGAAAAATCTCAGAGGGATATGCTTTGTTATATCGCTTTTGATGTAGCCTTCTTTCAGTTGAGCGACACAAGCCGAATTGTCTTCAAATACTTTCGTCGGCTCTTTCTTGTTAACTATTTCGCTTGATTCTTGTATGTGGCGACTCATTGACCGAAGCCACACACATTCTCGACATGCTTCGTGAAGCACAATAGTTTTTGCTTGATTCGAAGATGTCGCAACCAGAGTTTGTTTCTGGGACCGTGAAGAAATCGTGGTTCCACCAATTGTAAAAACATAGCCGGTTTGTGTTCGACTTTATAAATATCATGTATCTGCAAAACCATACCAAACTCTGGGTTTCTAGGATAAATCAATCCTAAATCAATACTTACCTTGGAGAGAACAGATATGTTCTCGATGCCGTTATAATTTCCATAAATAGGAAATGAGCTATATCTCGCAAAGACATTAGTGTCTAAAAGTATATTTAATCAAACACAACTCGCAAGATATATAAGCTCATATATGCTTTATTACCATTAGCATCTCCAAAGTACTTATTTATATAAGATCTTACCAGGATCTTTTAAAATATCATCTCTTTTAACATCGAGAGATCTATTTACCATTGGAGTACTCAACGGAGTTGCTTTATCCATATAAAAGTGTTTTAACAACCTTTTCGTATACTTTGATTGATGCACAAATACTCCTTTTCGGATCTGCTCTATCTGGAGCCCAAGACAAAACTTTAGTATCATCAATCCAATTATGTTCAGGTCATCTACATATACAGCAATGATCACAAAGCCATCTGACGATTTCTTTATAAAAACGCATGGACATATCGCATTATTCATATATCCTTTACTCAAAAGATATTCACTTAAGCGATTATACCACATGCGTCCGGATTGCTTTAATCCGTGAAGTGATCGCTGTAACTTGACCGAACAAATCTCCCTGAATTTTTCCTTTCAATGCCCCTGGCATTTTCGATCCCTCAGGGAGTTTCATACATATATCGTTATCCAATGATCCATACAAATATGTAGTCAAAACGTCTATAAGATGCATTTCAAGATTTTTAGATGCCATTAGGCTCATCAAAAATCTAAACTTAATTGCATCCATTACCGGGGAATACGTTACTCAAAATCAATTCCCGGTCTCTGAGAAAAACCTTGGGCAATTAATCAGGCTTTATATCGTGTTACTTTTCTCATGACTACCCACTTATAGCCAACAAGATTTATATTCTCAGGCGTTATGACTATAGGTCCAAAGACATTCCTTTTATTTAGGGAGAATAATTCAATTCGAATGGCCTTCTGCCACTCCTCCCAATCATGTCTTTTAATATTCCAAAATGGACCTTGGATCGGGATCATCATTTTCATGATCGATATCTTTGGACACAGAAAAGGAGAACATTCCATCAACATCTTTTATCTATTACTTTTCATCAAGGGCGTAGTTGATGGAAATCTCATATTTTTCTGTTCCCTTCTCGTCATCTGGATCCATATCTTTATTTGGTTCTTCTTGAACCTTTTCATCTATGCCTTCTTTCAGACATTTTCAGTATCAGGTTCTTCTGGAACCTTTCCACTTATGCCTTCTTTCAGACATCTTTCAATATCAGGTTTTTCTGGAACCTTACTATTTTGCTCATCCAATTTCATTTTCTTTCGGGGAATTTTTAATCTCTAGAACCCGCTAGTCTCCCCCTCTTTAACTGAAACCTAGGCTCATTCATTTTGTCACCATTAGTTTATTCTTTAGGAACATCAACTCTTGATGGAACATTTCAGCGGGTATATCATGTCGTACCTGTGAACACATTTGGTAACTGGTTCGCCAAATTATGCAAATGCACAATTTCCTGAATTTTATGTTCTCTTTAATTCATAGGGGGGTCAAGGTGTAACAACGATTGTGTACACCATGTAATATCTTTAGGAATTTCTCTAATTCCTCTCCTAACACTGGAAATTCATTCTCATTAAAATGACAATCGGCGAACCGTGCCATAAACATATCACCAGTTACTGGTTCAAGACCCCTTATTTACGGCTTGTTCTAACTCTTACAGAGTTTTATACATTCCCGAGAGCATTTTTAACTCTCCAGGGACTACTAAATATCAAGATGCAACTCAACTCGTTTATGTCCTGCCAGACATTTCAATATACTGCATCTATTTTAAATTTCTCCAGTGACCTTGGAACAAGCCGTTTTTCATACTTCAAGGTCATCTTTCATTTTATTCTCTGGAGAAATATATACCTTGGACTTTTGGTCCAAACATTTCTCGTTTTTCTAACGAGCTTTATATCAAATTGATGGCCATTCAATTCACTCTACCCTCATACATAGAGGTAGATTCATAATCCTTATTTATATAGTGTTTTTTCATTATTGTCGACAATCTATTTTATCTTTTGTTCCATCTTTTTACCCGTACTGATATGGTTAATCGAGATCTCTTTATCATCATCGATGATTTACCAGGTACCTGACTGTAATATTAACCATATCAACGGTCTCACCACGAGATTCATCCTCAATTCATATATTTGCTCCTTTTCGAGGACTCTTTGGAACCAAAGTGGTCTATCACGTCTCCAGCGTGTTTTTTCATTATTGTCGACAATCTATTTTATCTTTTGTTCCATCTTTTTACCCGTACTGATATGGTTAATCGAGATCTCTTTATCATCATCGATGATTTACCAGGTACCTGACTGTAATATTAACCATATCAACGGTCTCACCACGAGATTCATCCTCAATTCATATATTTGCTCCTTTTCGAGGACTCTTTGGAACCAAAGTGGTCTATCACGTCTCCAGCGTGTTATAGACTCATATATCGTCCTTTTATGACACATTTTCTTATTGGAGCATTTTCGGCTGGAATATGAGATATCATTATTTCATCAAAATGTCTGGCAGCCATTTTATAAATGGATTATCCTACTTTTCATTGTAATCCATTTCACATATCTCATTCCATCAGCTTATCATATGCTTCTAGCAAACTTGCGAGCATATTTTTAAGTATCCATATACTTTATCCTTTTGGATTGTATATGTCTTTATTACATGCACAACTGCATTATACTCAATCATGGGGATCATCTTACTTGATTTACTTTATCAAGTTCTTTTTCAAGTGCGAACATAATTTCTCAATGTTCCATTCCCTAGGATTCTTTAATTCTCTCCCTCGAGATGATGACATTCCATGTCTACAATCTCGTACTGAATCCCACTCTAGAACCAATAACATATTCAGTTTTTCCCATTTGGGATGAATTATGTTTCAAATCCTTTAGAGTGAGATCCTAATTTGGGATCTGGTTAAAGAAATCACTTCTAGTGAACTTGCTTGATGATTCATCACCCATGATGGTTTCCTTTATTTTCAATATTTCACAATAATGTTGATAACATTATTGGAGATGACTATATATCAGTAAACTTCAGGTTTATCACCGTTTGTAATTTTGCTATCTTTTTCTTATGCATGTCTTTTCATCATAAGCTCTTCTATAGCCAATAATATGTTTATATTACTAGATTGTACTATACTTATTTAGTTTGAGAGAGGAAAGATATTTGTTACATTTAGTAGTCATGTACGATGACCCAATATCTGCCAGGTATATCTATCTCCATCCTGAATCTCAAAATCTTATTCCGGAAGATAATTCTCATATCACATCGATATTTTATTTTTATTTTCTGGACTAACCAGAAAATCTGAATCATCAAGATGAGTATTCAAGCTATGAAAAATGGTTCGGGCTCATAAGAGACGAAGTTTAATATACTTCCTTTCTCTTTTTCTTTTTGATTTTCGATATAAATCGGCTAAATATTTGGCGTACGACAACTACGTACCCAATTTTCTTTCTGGCCGTATCTATAGCAAACCTTTTCTGTTTGCCTTTTATCACCCGGCCACTTTTATTTTCGTGGAAGTTCTCATTATTTTCATAGGGATGGAATCTTCTTCCTCGTCCTCTTCCACGACCATGATAGCGGTTTCAACCGCATCTACACCCTCGTCCTTTTCTAATAGGACCGACTTGATGGTTTAGTATCATGATTTCATTTTTTTTTTCAGTTTACTCGGAGGATTTACATCAACTCCGATCCTTTCTTTCAAGGATTTAACTATCAAAGATCTTCTATATCTTTTCTCATGATACACCTCATCTTATAAACCATCATTGAAGTGGGGTAAAATATCATGGTTTTTCTTTTTCTCATCCGATATCGTTTCAACTTATCGATGATTTTTTAAAGCTCATTTTCTCTCAGGTGCATCTTTGCACCCACTGCCTAAGTCTTATAATTGTTACTCGTAATATCAAGGGCATTTATTTTGAGCTTTGTCAAATTTGACATGATAACCGTATTCATAGAATAATAATATATAAAGACGAAAATTTAAATGCATAAATTAAAAGCATAAAATAAATGCATAAATTAAATTGCAGAAATTTAAGGAGCAATAAATTAAATTAGAGGCTTAGCCTACCACATGATCCGATGAGTCTTAGACTACCATATTGATCATTTTTCAAAGTCCGAGGAGACATGGTCTACCATTTTGACTTTTACTTATTTTAAGGTCTGAGGAGATTTAGTCTACCATTTTTGACCTTTTCTTTTTATTCACGGAGGCAAAGCCTACCACGTGTTCTCTGACCGTGAAGGCATAGCCTACCATAACGATTAGTCGGGAAAGGCAGCGTCTATCATCCCGATAAATAGACGGAGAAGGCCTAGCCTCTCAATCTAAAATAATAATAAAATTTAAATAAATTAAATATATTGAAATACATAAATTTAAATATTACCTTCGGATTAATAAACCTCACCGGTATATAAGAGATTTCGGATTAATAAACCTCACTGGTATATAAGAGTTCGTGCTGATATCGTGTTGTGGATAATAGCCAGTGAGGTAAAAGGTTTATATATATTAAAATAGATTGCTTTATTTCTGAGTGGTAACAAAGAGAGAGTCAACATGAGATGTGAGTGAGAAGAGAGAGTTATGAGTTGAAAGACTTGTATCTCATATTATTGCTTTTTTACATCCATAAAGTCAAGAGGAAAAGAGACTATTTATACTACACATAAGTCCGTTGCTTTACTAGAAAAAAAAACAAAAATACTAAGAGGTGATAGATGACATTATTGCTGTAAGAAAGACATGTGTCCAAGATGGATAATCATCATATTTTGATCTTTTATCTTCTAACAAAGTTTGATATTTCTCCTTTTGTTTTTATTAAGTTTTTCAAAAACAAAAATGTGAAAACAAGGATTCATGGTTTCTTATATAACTTATAATATTACTTAAAACTATAAAGAAACTTTGACAAAAGCAGAAACAACACTTTATAGGATAAAAGAAAAATAGAAAACCGAATGAAGACTTGGAGAACATATAAGATAATGATTATCGCAAGGAATCCTTAATTTTTTTTTTTTTTGTGTTTTCTAGAAAAAAAATAAATAAATCAATCGCAGACCGTTACGTGTCGGTGGAGCCCGCAAACAGTATCAAAACCCTTTAATTACCGATCCTTATTTAATGAATTTGGGAAATGGTTTTTAAATTTTTGTGAGATCCACGCGTTAATGAGATCTACATTTTATCAAAAAACTTCCCTAAAAACCTTGGGATTTTCATGCTCTAAAGTACCGACAATCACACAATGTATTCGGCCAAGATAAGAATGTACTGCTTCACCTCGTCAGTTTGACGAATTAATATTAGCTGACCCTACCATCACAATCTACTCGTAAAAATGTCACTACAGCCATGGAAATTTCATGGCTAAACAGCCATGGCTATATGAAAAATAATCACAATTTATTATCAAAAAAAAAACTGTGACAAGTGTGATAACTGTTTCACATGTGTGAAATCGAGACAATCAGATTAAACAAGCATGTAATGTTTGTTTAAGGAAATCTAATAAAAGACAATTGTTTGGAAGAATCAACTTGTTCATTGATATTTTGTGTTGAACGTGTTTCTGTGTTTTTAGGTTCTTCAGTTTCATCCTTTTCTTGTGTCACTAAGCTTATGTATAATAAGTTACTCTTTAATAAGCTAATGTTTGGATTAATATGAAGTATGTCTCATCATATTTTCTCGAACTTTATGGTTGTTAAACCATACATTGCATATTTCCTTGTCTTTTAATTTGAACCCTTTTACAAAAAAAAAAAGTAGATAAGAATGCAATGCATCACCTCGTCAGTTTGACGAATTCATCATAGCTAATCCGGCCATCACCATCAACATCAAAATTTTTAATGAAATTAGCAGCTTCCTCATCGGTTATCATTCGCTCACTAACTGTAAACACATATTTTTGATAGTCTGCTGCAGTTATGTAACCTTTTTGGTCTGCATCTATAGGTCTATAAGTGTGATTCATTTCTTTCTTTTCCTCCCATTCCAGTGTAACATCAGTGGGAAAATTTCCGATCATCACAACTTTTTCTATAATATCCCTAACGAAGGAAAAAAATAGAAAATTATTAAATTATTGAAACTCCACAACTGAGTCATCGCATAGTGAAGCTCTTGTACAGTTATGTAATGATTTTGGTCTACATCACGAATCCTAAATTCTTCCCATAGCTTTTTCACTTTCAGTTGTTTCAACACATGACTGGAAATTTTTTCGAGCATCGCAGCTTCATCAGTCCTGATAAAAAGAAAAACCATTATCTTATTAAATTATAGAAACTCCGCCATTGAATCACGGATTAAGAGAGTAGAAAAATTCTGGTTCATTTGAGTCAAAATAGACGAGTAACAAACCAGATACGCGAGTGTTCTCCAGCTATGTTTGCTACACGTGTCAAAGCTTGGATCCATCTCTGCTTCTGTTTCTCTGTTACACCTTCACATGTTTTCTTGAATGCGATGCCAAAGTCTCCCGTCTGAATCCGTACATCCGACGGATCAACGTCATAGAAAATCGGTATCACGATCAGCTCCGAAGCTTCTTTGCACTTCAAGATTTCAAGCAATTCACCTAAACACCATATTGAAGAAGCGTAATTCTTCGAGAGCAAAACAATTGACACTTCCGCTTTTGTAATGGCTTCCACGAGTTTAGATCCAATCGTATGGCCTCTTTCGATGTCATTATCATTGAACATCGTGATTCCTTTCCTTGCAAAGACATTGCGTAAATGACTGAGGATTCCACTACGAACATCTGGCCCGTGGAAGCTCGGGAAGACAACATGAGGCAAGGAAGAAGAAGAAGTCGCCATGAGAGACATAGAGCAAAAAAATTAAGTTTGAAGAAAGTATGAGAGTGGTTAAGTTTCAAAAAAAAAAAAAAAGTATGAGAGTGGTTGAGGAAACAACAAGTCCCTTGTTCATATATATATGAGCAAATACACGTAAAGAGAAGAGGAAATTTCAAGGGACTTTGAGTGAGACTGTACGGGACCACTGGTTTATTTCCACAGAATCCATTGCTGACTCATAAAAGTTTGTAAAAATTAAACAATCACCTTTTTAATACATCTAAGATCAACTATTCTTCCTTCCACCCTCGTGCTCCCTATAAAACTCGGTCTGTAAACTGACAACTAGTTTTTATATGGATATTTTGTTAAAGATTATGACTAATAGTTACAATCTTAAATGTCTCAAAGGAAAACAAATTCGAGATCGATCGATCTATCTCCATTTATGTTCTTGTATCAAGTATATTTTCCAAATATATTTTTATGACAAACTAACTTCACATTTATTTCATTTTGTTTTGTATCTCTACAACCTTATGAACGTGAGTTGTTTGAGGTTAGCAGAGAAAAGGGAATTATGTCAAAAGGAATATTGAATGATACTGTACTGGAAACCACGAATCCTCTGCGACTCATAAGAGTTTTTTTTCAGTGCAAATGTTAAGTGTAACTGGTTATTCATAGAAGGAATATTATGAATTAAAGAATGATTATTTTTGGAATAAGAAAAAATGGAATGATAGATTAAATGGAACAAAAACTGAAAATATTTTTGGAATGGCATTCCACTCATTCACGAAAGATTATGATCCTGAATAAAAGGAACAACATTTACTACTTTTTGGACTGCTGAAACTTCTACTACTTTCTCATCTACGGTCAACCAAATGCTGAAGCTGAAGCCGAAGCTAAATGCCTTAATGAGATGCAATTTAGGGGATGGGAAGTCTGTTAGCTTCTGGTTTGACTGGTGGACTGATCTTGGTCCCCTAATCTCTGTGTGTGGCAGGAGAGGTACTAGGGACCTTCGTATTCCCATTGACGCTACTGCACCTAATGGACACTGGTCTCTTCCACCGGCGAGATCCGACGAAGCTGAAACCTTGCAGGTGGTTCTCTCAACGATGCAGCCACCATCATCTTTGCGCGGAAAGGATTGTTTCCTTTGGCGGAGTGGTGCTCACTCTTTTCTGCCCAAGTTCTCTTCTAAAGCTACTTGGAACTTTGTAAGACAACCCTCCCCTCTGGTATCGTGGTATAAACTTATCTGGTTCAAAGAAGAGATTCCCCGCTGTTCTTTTGTCTCTTGGATGTCAGTTTTATCAAGGCTGCCTACTAGAGATAGGCTCATCTCTTGGGGAATGCAGGTTCCTCCGGTGTGTCCCCTATGTTCTCTGGACCATGAATCGCACGCTCATATGTTCTTCTCCTGCTGCTTCTCAACTGCAGTTTGGTCTCACTTCACGGGCTGGTTGCTCCCTACCACTCCGGATTCACTCGCCTCTTTGGAAACCACCATTGCTCTGCCACATATTGCTTCCTGCTCGGGTGCTGTGTCTGTTATTAAACTTTTGATGCAGGTCATCGTCTACAGCCTGTGGAGAGAGAGGAACGTCCGTATCTTTAAGAATGTTTCCTCTACCGCAGCGGCGATCGCCAAGTATGTTGATCGTTCTATGAGGGATCGTCTCTTGTCCTTAGCCCCTCCAGCTGATGGCCACGACACGCTCCTCCTGCTCTACCTTTCATGATAGATTAAATGGAATAAAAACTGAAAATATTTTTGGAATGACATTCCACTTATTCACGAAAGATTATGATCCTGAATAAAAGGAACAATATTTACAAAGGATTTATTTTTTTGTTCCATTCCAAAAATGGAATATATGGAATTGTTTCTAAAAAGTTTTCATGGTAACTGGTAAACATGTTATGGAAACATGTGGAATGATCCATTCCAAATAGTTTTATTCCACAAAATAGCATTCCAGTTGCACCCAAAAACTCATAAGGTCTCATTCAGAGTTTTGTTTTTAATGGATATGCTAAACACTCAAGGACTCGTAAGAGTTTGTTTTCTTATAGCCGCCGAGGACCACTGGCTTGTTTTTTATAGGTGAATATTCAGGATATAAAATTTTAATATTTATTTTGATATGTTTTTTATTTTCTTAAGACAAAAAAAAGGTGACGGAATGATGACAAAAAAAAAGTTGACGGAAAAATGTGGACGAGAAAAACTTGGATAAAAAGAAGATGATGGAAAATGGCTGTTGTGAAACTGTTGTATTGAAGATAAGCTCGATAAATTATTAATCTTGTGATTTGTGAATTTATGGTAATTTCATATGTGAATAAAGTTTTCATGTATTTTATGCACATGAAATGGTAGACACATTTTTGAATTTAAATACTCCTTCTGTTTCATAAAGTCAGATGTTTTAGAAAAAAAAAATGTTTCACAAAGTTATATTTTTTGTATTTTCTATGAAAAAAATGTGATCTGCAAATAAATTAATTGAACTTATTGAATTACTATTGATTAAAATTTAGTGTAAATTGAAAATTACAAAAAACAACTATACATTTGTTATAGTGATTTATGTTGTGAAACAATAGATTTAGAGCTGAATGTTTCTATCTTTCATTAATGAATAAGTGTTCCCTTTATATAGGAGATTACAAGATAAGTAAAAAAGAAAGTATCAAAAACCTAAACCAACTAGGATTTAGGAAAACTACTAATACATAATAATTGAAAGATAACAATTACAACGAAAAGGAAATAGAGTTTCCTTTTCTCCAAAGCATAAGCCGCCTCTCTCTCTCTCTCTCTCCTAAGGTCACGACCACCTCTCTCTCTCTCTAGGGCTGGGCCGTCTCTCTCTCTAAGTGTATGGGCCGGTTATGGACCGGGCCGGTTATGGACCGGGCCGGTTATGGACCGGGCCGGTTATGGACCGGGCCGGTTATGGACCGGGCCGGTTATGGACCGGGCCGGTTATGGACCGGGCCGGTTATGGACCGGGCCGGTTATGGACCGGGCCGGTTATGGACCGGGCCGGTTATGGACCGGGCCGGTTATGGACCGGGCCGGTTATGGACCGGGCCGGTTATGGACCGGGCCGGTTATGGACCGGGCCGGTTATGGACCGGGCCGGTTATGGACCGGGCCGGTTATGGACCGGGCCGGTTATGGACCGGGCCGGTTATGGACCGGGCCGGTTATGGACCGGGCCGGTTATGGACCGGGCCGGTTATGGACCGGGCCGGTTATGGACCGGGCCGGTTATGGACCGGGCCGGTTATGGACCGGGCCGGTTATGGACCGGGCCGGTTATGGACCGGGCCGGTTATGGACCGGGCCGGTTATGGACATCCATCAATTGATTTATAACACTCACCCCTTGGATGCCATAACCATTCAGGGATTGTAATACGCTTAATGTTGTCTCATTAAAACATTATCATGAAAAACCCAGTGGGACAAAACCATGATGAAGGAAAAAGAGTACAACACGTACTGCTCCCCCTGATGTGAACCTCAGTGTAGGTTCTTTAGTCTACGCATCTGATGCGTGATCTTTCCTGGACGTGCAGGAAGGGAGTAAGCAAATCGGCCAAGTTTATTAATGAACCGTAATTGGACCATTTTGATATTTCCGGTCTTTTCTCATGTCTTCTGACATTGTGTGTACATGGTCAAGAAGTGAGCCTTTGCTGTCGACCACTCTATACTTTGGTCAGACATGTAGGACTATGGTCCTCGACCAAAAACATCCTCACAGATACTCTCTTTGGCTATTAGCCGCCTATGAAGATGTTAAAATGTTGATTGATAGGTAACGGATTGTTTGAGTTTTCTCTATACTACCATCGACTATGCACTAATCTGATCGATCCATGTTGAGTCATAGACTTCTTTTATACATGTTCATAACTTATCTCATGAGTGTCCAAGATCATGACTTGATCAATGATCTTTGTTGTAATGAATTTTACAATCTTATCTAACTATGGCACTATGGCCAAATACACTCATGAATCTCACATGTGGTCATCTATCTCTATTGCTTTAGGCAATGCCATATTCGTTTTTCATTGCAGTCATATCCTTATATTGGTGTCGTCTCATGACCTCTGTTGCTGTGGATGATATCACACAATGAATATATATTAGGTCATGGACTTCGATCACACATTCTTATGGACTGCAACCTATTGGTATCCGGTTGAGAAGGATATATTAAATGTCTCCTCTCAGCCTCACAGCAGCAGCAGACTGTTCTGCTATGCCGGATCCTTATCTAAGGGATCTGATGTTGGATTGGTCTATCCGGAGAACATGCTATCCGAGGTAGCAAGCTGAGGCAATCCGAATTACCTTTCTTTGGGCTGATCTTTCTTTTCCACTAGCTCGTACTACAATCTAGTCGGTCCATGCCAGTGTCACAGATCTGTATAAACCTTTTAACCTCTCTTTAGGTCGGTTTAGTATAAACACAAGGAATTCGAATTTCTTTATTAGTTTACATATGGACTGAATTTGATC
>NC_027756.1:12874270-12876275 GCF_000695525.1 Brassica oleracea var. oleracea | reverse complement strand
ACTTTATATACATGTAAATCCATGATGTCCCTAAGCTTTAGGATGGATGTCCGATCCTTATAGGTAATGGACTGCACGGCCAAGCCATTTATATCATGGTCATAGACTATGGTTCATGAATTTGTTCACGAATTTGTAGTATTGATCATGTATAACGGGTTTATCCTTTCTCCCCCTCATGAACATACTATAATTTCGTGATGCTTAGGACAATAAAGCCTAATGAGTTTTCCTTTATGTACATGTTTCACAACGTGAGATCTTATGAGATAACTCTTTGTGTCTTCTCAAATCAATCTTTGCATCAAGTTTAGACTAGGATGACTAATCCGGTCTTTCCATAAAGTGTATAATTTTCGTGGGATATATCAGTATGATCACCACGGCTCTTGCCTCTTATCATACTGATCTGTAGCATAGTTTTGATCAGTAGATTACATAGGTATAGTCTTGAACACTTTCTTAAAGGGTCTTAGGCGTTTTCTTTCTTTCTTAAATCTGAAGGAACTTGTTTCATTTTGCCCATTGTTTCTATTTGGAAACCATATTAACTCAATGGCTCATATATTGTTGGGTGTATATAATGCCCTTTAGGCAATGCCTTAGCCATAGATTTCTTACTAGGATACTATCCCGTACCATATCAATCATTCACATTATCAAGTAAGATCAGACAAGATATAATAGTAATGAACTCAAATCAATTCTATTATTATATATAAAATCGTGAATGACAATTAGGTTTAAAGCAAAACACAAATCAAAGACTTAAAACACAATTAGCATGTCGAGATCTTTCTTTAGTCAATAGACATGCCGGCCACACCATCAGTTACATTGGACATGGCTGCCTTGGATTCATCCTGATCCATATAATAGTCTTATTTGCTTCAGGATATCTCATCTCACTATTTCTTTTTAGCAACTGATTACTTTGTTCAGTTAGGCATGAGAGCAGATCATTATAGGTGGTGAAACCTTTTTCTCTATAGATATGTTGTAACAATAGATCTCTTGGATCGGCTGTGAGGAAGGTCTTTTCCAGTAAATCCTCCTCTGTTACCACTTCACCACATAGTCTCAGTTTGTAAACGATTTTGGACAAAGCAAAATGATATTCATCCACAGACTCAAAGTCCTGGAATCTGAGACTCATCCATTCATGCCTGACCTTTGGTAATAATATTATTGTGTATCTTGATTTTAATTTTGTCCAAAGGTCACGAGGATTCTCAATATTTAGGTACTGATTTTTTAGATCCTCAGGGAGAGGATGGCGCATAATTTTTATGGCCCTATACTTTTCACTTTCAGCTGCATAATTACTCTGAATGATACTCCTTCCGAGTCCTCTTGATTTCAGGACAACTGAAGTGTTCATTGCCTATTCTAGATAATTTTCTCCATAGGAATTCAGAATAGCATAATCCAAAGGCTCAAATCTCGGCATCTGAAACCATATTATCAATCAATTCATGATTTAGGATGCAACCAATTCAAAATAATCAGTGCATATGATTTCATAAGTCTCTCGACCATAACACTTTACTACTCGATCATAGTGCGAAACAAGTTGAGAATGCTAGGTCTATATGTGATGCTTAGGCTACACAACCATGTAATGTGATACAACGATCTTAGAGATCGGTTCATGAGATATGCAAGCAAGGTCACACGACCAAGCTATGATGCATTAAGCCACACGGCTTTCAATCACATGATGCAAACAATGTGATCTATCAAGGGCACAAGGCCGCGAGTATGAACAATGCATCGGAATGGTTAGGCCACACGGCCGTTCGGTATGGTTCATAGCAAAATCACATGGCCACAACATAATATAATGCAAACAAGGATAATCAATTTAGATGCAGTCAATCTTATCATTCAGTTGCATATCAATTAGGGTTTACCAATTTCAAGGTTGGTAATATGCGGCTAGATTTTAGGGTTTCAGAATCAGAGTAATCTAGCAACCTAACTCTCATGCAATATGTAATCAATC